>NW_009198707.1:0-1625 GCF_000690835.1 Fulmarus glacialis | reverse complement strand
GCGTGAGGAGGAAGGAGTAGCAAAAAGAAATGTGCAGAAAGTTATGTGCTGACTGCAGCCTCCCATCCCCTAGAAGAATTGGAAGTGAAGGAATCAAGCTGGGCTTGGAGGAATTGGAAGCGAAGGAGTTAAATAAGGCATGGGAAAATGTGGAGGAGGAAAGAGATTATTTTTGTCAACCAGAATCTATTTTAAGTGGCAAAAAATTAAATTAGTTTTCCCCAAATTGAGTTTGTTTGGCCTGTGACAGTAACTATTAAGTGATCTACCTGTATCCACCTCAACCCATGAGCTTTCTCACTCCTCTCTTCTTCCCCTGTTCTGCTGAGGAAGGAGAGCAAGAGAACAGCTGGGTGGGTGTCTGGCCCTTAGCCAAGGCTAACCCACCACAAACGCCCAGAAAGAGCTGATACAATCCTAAAAAATGAGGAGTGTAACAGAAAATATGGTGTTTGTGCCTGTTTATGACAGGAGCAGTTCAGAAAGCAATCAATTCATGCTTTGCATTTTACTGTGACTTTGGAAAGTGTTAGCCGAAGTTTGGGGGTTTTTTTGCTTAGCTTAAATATATATATTATTCCATATATATAATCCTGTGAAACAGTAATTACTGGATGAGGTGTGCTACAGAATTTGAAAGAACATAAAATCAATTCAGGTGAATTGTATCAGGTATAATAATCATAACACTGCTTAGACTTCATAACGACTAATTCATGTGATTAAACCGTGAAGTTAACTAAGTTGTCCATTCCACTGAAGGTCATTCAAAGCTTCAAACAAGCTCTTTACAGTCAATAAATACTAAAAATTGTTAAATAAATTATAAGATTGAGGAAGGAATAGATATTCTTAAAGTATTACCTCTGAACTGGGGAAAAGAGGGGAAAAAGAGGGGAAGGAGGGAGAAAGAAAAAAGAAAGAAAGAAAAAAAGAGGACCAACTGACACACTGAATAAAAATCCACGATGGGCTACCAACCATAGAGATACCACCTTTAAGAAAACCACTAACAATAAATAAATTGATTAGGAGAATACATAAGGGAAGTATCAGTATGCTTGCCGTGTTCTGATTTTCATCATAACCTTCACTTACAGTTTGTTATGGTTAAACCTTATTAGGTTAAACCACAGGATTTTAAAAGGGTTTTTTTGTAATTATTGCGTTCTAGATGTCGTTTTCTAGTCACCAGATCTTATGTGTTTGTCTGTTAGATTAACTTTCATTATTAGAAGTAATTTTCCTTCTGTAGGTATTTCTAGACAGTAATCAAGTAATATTTTAACCTTCTGCATAAATGAAATAGGCTGAAATAGGCTGAGCTCATTTAGTTGTGCTAATCACTAAAGAAGAATTACAAATTTATTTTTAAAAAATAACAAATTTATTTTAAATCAATAGGTAAGATTCATTTTTATTAAAGAGCTTTAATAAGTTTTGCCAGTTTGAGAAAAGACTACATAATTTAAGCACAAAAAAAAGAAAGCCTCGTACAATTCATTGACTATTATCCGCTGCTGCTGTTTTCACGAGGGCACCAATGATACAGCCAGGAGCAGTCTGAGGACTATCAAAGAAGGATTAGAGAGCAACTGTAAGGGACTCTGGAGCACAGGTAGTTT
>NW_009198706.1:14956-22752 GCF_000690835.1 Fulmarus glacialis | reverse complement strand
GGTGCGGAGCCGTGCCGGAACACCGCCGGGGGCTGGCCCGGCCGGGGAGAGCCGGGAGTGCACGTCAAGGACCTCCTCGGGCGGGGATGCCCGGGCTTTGTTCGCTGGGTTGGTTTGGTGTGTTTGCCGGTGCCCCGCTCTGCGGCGTCCGCGGTAGCGCGCAGGGTTTCGGACGTACGCGTCTGTGTATTGATCCAGTTTTCACATTGTTACGTGTTCAAAATTCCTGTTCCTTTAGGTGGAAGTAATCTCCTTGGGCTGTGGTATCAGCCTGGCTGTTACTGCCCTGTGTGGTTACCGCCGTTGGTTGGTTTGTTAGTTTCAAATTTACAGGCCGTTGGCTGAACCTCCGGGAAGCCCTTGGGACACATGATCAGGCCGTGTGCCATGACCGGGGCTTTTGTTCTGGTTTTTTAAACAAAATCTGAATATGCATAAAAATGATAGTGAAACCAAGGGGGAAGAACGTTGATTTTTTCAGTGTCTCTTCCCCATAGATTAGTGATAGTATGCAGTGCCTTTTTTTTTTCCCTTTTCAGTGGGTGTGTGCCCTTTTAGGTGACCTTTTCACTTACAAAAAGGTTACCTAAAGACCTCTGCACAGTTTAAGGTGTTCCTTTTTGCTGCTTGTTTTTGTTTTGTTTTACTTAATAATCATGAGTCTCATGTCTGAATCAGTTCCTGTTTGTGCTGGGTGATTTTTGACAGCACTTAGGGCTTTTTTTGTGTGTCATTAGCTTGATTACTATTGAATTTTGGCATTCAGAGTATATTTTTTCAATCAAAATAATGTCTTGCATCAGAATAAAGCTACAGTGCAACTAACTCCTTACCATGTCAATCAGCTTGTTCACTTTGAATTCTTGTTTATTAGTTATTCAGTATTCTTAAAGACGTCATTCATCTTAAAGGCATTCAAATCCTCAATTTCTATTGTAAAACAAGATAATTTTTTTTAAAAAAAAGTCCTTTAAAACCAACAACTTTTTGGTCTTTTTTTACATCACAAAGAAGGAAAAATAAATCCTGTGTTTGTTTTTTGGTGGAGGTAAGGGTTATGCTCCCCCCCCTCTCCCCCCCTTCCTTTAAAAGGAAAAAACCTAGAGCACGTGTTGTGGTTTAGCCAGTGTGTTGCAGTAGATACAACCGGGAGTTTTTCTCTGACTCTTGTGGTAACCAGACATCTGAGATGAAGCACATCTGCAGATCACGTTGTCAGAAATCACAAATAAAATAACCAGAATTGGCCAAACCTGAGATACAGTTCCCATGCTTCAGAATGAAAATACCATTTGTTTCGCTAAGTTTGGGGGTGCTGTTGCGAATACCGTACCAGGTAGTAGTAGACGTGCTCCGGCTGCCAGGCTCGGCCGCGCAGGTGGTGACCCTGTGCCGTGAGTGTGCTGGGCTGTGCTGGGGCCATGCCGGTGGCTCCTGCCCTTCCCCAGGGCTCCTGCCTGTTTCCAGCGCCTCCTTTTCTCCCTTGACAGACGGTCACTGGTCTGGCCACGCCACACAGGTGCTGGTGCTGACGTGACACGGCGGTGGGCACGGGCGTGGGGTGGAAGCCACCTCCACTGGCAGCAGCAGAAGCCCAGCTCAGCTTCAGGTACTCTGGAAACTACACCCTGAGGGTGAGCTTTGGAGGTAAAGCTCAGGCACACCTGATGACTAGGTGTTACCCAAGGGCCTCGTCTGACCCTGGCTGTGTGTTTCCTCTGCTGCTTTCTGTCAGTTCCGCTAACGGACCAAAGGAGTTCGGTGATGCAGAAGAGACAGAAAAACAGCTCTACAAGAAAGTTGCTAGCTGTTGACAGAGCTGCCGATGAGGGGAGAGGGGTAAAATGCATGAGGATGTTGCAGTAGAGGAAGGAGAAGTTTAGTGCAACATAAAATTAATTTGCATAGTAGGATTTACTGATGGAAGGTGCCAGGGCAAACATTTTATAGACCTCATTTACTGGCCTTTGAATTGGGCTCTTAGATTATTTCTGAGGAACATCTTGAGTAGACAAGGCTGCAGGCAATATAGATTATGGAAATAGAGGAGCGTGATCTTCTGATGAACCCAGCTTAATTTAGAGATGTGCATGTGCAGGTAACATCCATGTTAGAGCCGTGTCTGTGTTTGTAAAGCATTTTTAAAACCTGTTGATAAAAAGTGTGATTTGTTTTTCCTTTCTGTTTTTTGAATGGGTAGACTCTCTGATTTGCTTAAGGGCCCTCCTTGTTGACCCTTGCCCAGGCAAGCAGTCCGATGCATTTTGTATTTTTTTTGATATAATAATTTCCAATAGTTGCATTTGGGAAAAAAATTCATTTGTTTTTCTTTTGCTTCCTTTAAACTTACTGAAGATATCACCATGTTAAATTCTCTAAATGATTGGTGCTTTATAATGCAGTCTGTAGGCGTGCGTAAGTACCTTTATATCAACGGAAGGCGCAGACATCCTCTCGTGTTTCCCTCCTTTGCGCACTAAGCAGCTCAGCCTCAGGCACGGATTTCCCTCTGCCTTTCCAGCTTTGGGGCTGAAACATGGGGCGGGCAACTGGAAGTGGTGACGGTTTAAAACTGCCAGAGCAAGATTTGCAAGAAGGCTTTATGTATGTCTGCTAGAGCTGAACATGTGATAGGGTTACTGATAGTCTTATAAAATGACTTTGCTTAAGCAAACCTACAGAAGTAATTAGCTGGATAAAAATTGAAGCATAGTATATTCAAAAGCACGAATTTCTGCAATGGAGTGTAATTCTTTTTCCTTTCCATTCTCCTATTTGTGAATTTGCAGTATTTATCTCCTTGATTAGTTTTTGCTCCATGGATTTTCTTTTTAATCTCCCATTTCCTTAAATGATCAGAACATTAAAAAAAAAAAAAATCATTTGCTGATGACTAATTTTGTGTTGTTCCAAGCATAAAGAAGACATTGCTTCCTTCAGTGAGCATTCTTAACCCAGAGCCCTTATTTCCATTTATTAGTGATTCCATAATGTAGTGTCATCTAAAGTTTTAACTTCTCACATGATGAGAAGGATTTAATCTTGAAGTTTATTTTGCTTAGTTGCAGTGTTTTGCCCTTTCATGCAATATGTCAGTGTGTTGTTTCTGATTTCAGGCTAGCTTTGCTTTGGAAAAGCTCCATTAGCTTTAGTGAAGTTATTCTGATTTAAATCTGTGACACCGGAATCGAGTCTTTAGGGTTTATATTTATATTTTCAGTGTTACATTTCCCTTTTCTACTGCTGATGTTTCATTTCTGCCCACTTTCTCATGCTGAGCAGTATGGAATTAATTGCAGATAAAGTTCAGTGTAAAGGTTAGGGTGTTAGAGCTGGTGAGGTGGTGGTGTGGTTGTTGTTGTTGGTTTTGGTTTTTATCCGGCCTGCGTCATTACAGGGTAAAATGGTTGTGAAATACATTGGATAGAGTATCAGCTACAGATTAGACTGACTGTTTATGCCTCGTTAAAATCTCTCTGAAGCAATCGGTTATTAGATAGGCTTATTGCAACAGTGTTTTTCAGGCGTCAAAGGACAACTGATCCTATTTTAATTCGATTTAAAATTAAATATTTTGTAGGATGAATGAGCCATACCAAGAATCTACCTTGTAAATGTGTGAAAAAATCATATATGGAAAATGATAGTTTTAAAACCTCTTTTCTCAATGAGTAAATTTACAACACATTCTTTTCTTGTTCTTTGTTAAGATGGTGCCTTTTAAAGGTGCTGTGTAAAAAGCCTGTTTAAAAAAAGCATGTTCATTGTGTTCTATATTAAGCCATGATGTAGCCAGACTTGGATTGGGTAATTGCAGCCCTAAAGATGCTAGCACGTCAGGAAATGAAATTGCTGTGAGGAGCTGACAGAGTTTACTGACTGTGTAAGTGGGGAATGAGGGAAACTGAATATAACCTCTTGGAAGCATGAAAAACATTTCCATAAACTTTAAAATAATTTAGTGCATGTCTTTCTAGACAAATAAATATTACAAGCATTTGGAATGATACCTATGTCAGACCCAAGAGGGCATTTTGTCCCGCCTCTTGCTGCCTCAGTATATTTTGGTGGACATTCATCCAGTTCGTTTTAAAGCTCAGGAGAGGCAAAAAGCCCTATTGCTGCTAGACACGTTGATCACGTTACCTCTAATATGCACTATCTGCAGAATCAGCTGCATTTTCTTCACCTACAAACTTTAATACTGGCACGTGCTAACATTTGAGTACTTGATTTTTGCAACTTCAGTGCTCTGGTAATGTGAGTGCGTGATTGCATGCTGGGGGGAACGTCGTGCACTATGTATTTGAAACTGGGAAGTGTTTGAGCAAAAAGTTTTGTTAATAATGTTTTTCTAGTAGTACTTTGGAAAACAGAAAATCTCTCTGTCCTCAGTAAAGTTGCCCTTGGTTCTTATTTTCAATAGTTTTACACAAGCAAATGTAATTCTTTCTTCATTCTGTTTTGTGTGCTAGCAGTTTACATGAATTTTTAATGGAATCTTAGATTATCAGTGAACTAATTTTTAGATGCTAGGAATGAACAGGTAAAAACTTATAGTCAAGGTTATTCATTGAGATAACTGAATGTTATTAAACAGTGGTATTATAAGACTACATTATGATATGCTTTATAATGAAAATGGAGTGATTTCTCAACTGAATTTTTATTTTGAAAATTTGGGTCTTCCCCCCCACCCCCCTTTTGACTAGTGCTGTTGTAATAGTACTTGGAGGCTTCAGCTGAAATGAGGATTACACTGAATAATGAGAAAAGCCCAAACTCTGGATCTTTATCCAGGAAATCTTTGGCTTCTGTGAGTCAGTTGATTTGCTGGAGCCAAGATCTCAGTTTTTTACCTTGAACACTAATGCAATGCCAGTGGTGCCGGGACGTTCAGAACTTGCCATCCATGGCACTTATTCTGTGGGTGTATTTTGTATTTAATGTGTAGTAGATAATGCTGCATTGCCCTGCGCAAGGTGTACGGTAATTTGCCCTGTACTACTGTGTCACCTCTAGTAAAGGTCAAAAATTGTACCAATTCTTAGAGTAATGAAATAACTATCTTGTCTAATTCTCGTGATGAAATTAAGGATGTACCAGACCGAATACTGAAGTGTTTTAATTTTTTCAGACTGTAGCACTGCAAAGGAGAAACTCTGCAAAATTTTCTCGATGACTCTATAGCCAACTGATGTAACAATGGTACTAATATTGGGACGCAGACTGAATAGAGAGGATAGTGGGATACGAGATTCCCCTGCAACCAAGCGGAAAGTTTTTGAAATGGACCCAAAGTCATTGTCAGGCCCTGAGTTTTTCGACTTCTCCTCGGGATCATCCCATGCTGAAAGCATTCTCCAGATCTTCAATGAATTTCGAGACAGCCGGTTGTTCACAGATGTTATTATCTGTGTGGAAGGAAGGGAGTTTCCCTGCCATCGAGCGGTTCTCTCAGCCTGCAGCAGCTACTTCAGAGCTATGTTTTGCAATGATCATAGAGAAAGCAGAGAGATGTTAGTGGAGATCAATGGCATTTTTGCTGAAGCTATGGATTGCTTTTTACAGTATGTATACACTGGCAAGGTGAAAATCACTACAGAGAATGTGCAGTATCTCTTTGAAACATCAAGTCTCTTTCAGATTAGTGTTTTGCGTGATGCCTGTGCCAAGTTCCTGGAAGAACAGCTGGATCCTTGCAATTGCCTGGGAATCCAGCGCTTTGCAGATACGCACTCGCTCAAGACGCTGTTCACCAAGTGCAGGAATTTTGCGCTGCAGACATTTGAGGATGTGTCCCAGCATGAAGAATTCCTCGAACTGGGGAAGGATGAGCTTATTGATTACATTTGCAGTGATGAGCTGGTGATCAGTAAGGAAGAGATGGTGTTTGAAGCTGTCATGCGCTGGGTGTACCGGGCAGTTGAGTTGCGAAGACCAGTGTTGCATGAACTTCTGACGCACGTCAGGCTCCCGTTGTTACACCCAAACTACTTTGTTCAGACTGTGGAAGTGGACCAGCTGATTCAGAATTCCCCAGAGTGCTATCAGCTGCTGCATGAAGCCAGGCGATACCATATCCTTGGAAATGAGATGATGTCTCCCAGAACTAGGCCACGCAGGTGAGGAAACTTTCCCCCCCTCCCCCCTTATTTCTAGGAGAAGGACATAGTTCGATGTACAGGTGTTTGATATACACGAGCCCAGAAAAAAATCTCTTGCAGATTATTTTATTTTGCATTATGGAGCCACTACAGTTACACTTCTGTACTTCCCCACAATACGTGAAGCTCACACAGGTCTTGAAAATGTACATAAGTGAGTCTTTTTGCATGGATCACTTTATTGCTATGAAATAAACAACTGTTCAGGTAAGTGAAGTTCTATTACCTCGCAAGTAAAATATTTTCTAAAGGTTAATGTTTGCTAGGTGAGATCTTAAGTCATTTCATGCAATAGCAGTGTCTTGAAAAGAGCCTGTGCTATAGCAGGTAAACCATTCCATTTCCCAACCTTCTTTCTTTTTGTAACAAAGTCATGTAAGTGTACAGCACACTATAAAGGGTGTGGATGGGGATATATATTCAGAGCATTCACTTGCTACATCACAAATACTTACAGATGGAGTAGTACACAGAATTCTAGTAGACCATAGACAGCAGAACAACAGGTTCTTAACTGTAAAGAAACTAAATCTTGCATTTTTAAAGAATTATGAAACCGTTCCTGAAGTATTTCATGCTTATTCTGTGACACTTTAATAATTCAGAATTGCTGCTACCTAATAATGCGTTACACAAATAGGTGACTGAAGTTGCAAGAAGAAATGAGGAAGAGTCCATTAGTGGCATTTATGGGCAATGGTGGTTATTTTTTTTTTTTTTCCTTTCCCTTGAAAATATTTTCCCGGTAAAAGCCTTACCTTCACGAGATAGTTGACATGACAGTTTATTGTTAACTCCAGCTGATTTAAGCTGTAGTTTTAAAATCATGTGTTACATTGAGATGATGCAATGATCCGGTCTGGACAAACAGATTGTGTTAGGAGTTACTCCTCTTTGTTTACTCTTAGTCATATGTGGTTGCTGTACAGTGACTGTGCAGGGAAACTTTGTTCTTTCCGGCATGTGTTAAAGGCTTGCTTATAGGGGGAAAAGAAAATATTTGGCAAGCATTTGCCCCATTAGTGCCTTTCCAGCTTTCAATCCTGCCGTGAGAGAAGAAATTCTTCTTAAACTCCTTGCAGCCCTGCTGCCAGGTTTTCTAAGCTGTACGCTGCTGTGGAGCGTCGTTGGAAACTTTTGGTTCGTGGCAGTTTGGAAACTGGTGCAATGATAGTTTCTGAGGTATTTCATACCCTGAGTCTGGACCTTGGGGGGGGTGGGGACGGGACTATGGAATTCAGACTGAAGACCTCAGTGTTTCAGGAGTGAGTTGAGGAGCGGTGGGGGGCTGTATCTTGTGGTGTTTAGTGTGGTGTTTGTTGTATGTTTATAGACGTACGTAAAGAAAGCAAATACACTCAGACCTAACAATTCTGTCAAAGTGCATGTTGTGTATGTACTTGAGAACCAGAATAGCCTCAGTGTAGCATTCCAGTTTGTAAATTAAGTACCCTGCCTAATACAGGTGATTTCTGAAGCTGGGGCAGTGGAGGGGCGGTGTTGGTTTGGGATTTTGTGGGTTTTGTTGGTTTTACTGCTGAGCTTATTAAACTGCACTGTGAATTCCAGTAAGCAGAAACAAGAGAAGTAATTTACAAAGAGAAAAACTGGCTGGCCTCCCAGCAGGAA
>NW_009198706.1:0-14922 GCF_000690835.1 Fulmarus glacialis | reverse complement strand
CAGGAATTTTTTCCCCTTTTCTATATTACATTCATGGAATAGTTCTTTGTCATTTGTTTCTGTTGCCTGTTTGTTTCTGTTGCTTACAGCAAAAAGAGATAGTGTTTTAAAACAGTTACCAGGTCTACCTTCCCCCCCGCCATGTTTTCATCACACCTTTTCTCTGCATTTATGGGGGGCTTGGGGAGGAGAGGATGCTGGAGAGCTCTTTTCCTTCTTTCTTGCCTTCGTCCAATTTCTTTTTTATATAAACTGTTTCTAAAAGGAGACAGGCTGCAGGATCAGAAATTCCCACGCCAGTGTTTTTCCTGAAACTTCTGGAAATTAATTGTGATTCCTTGTATAGGTATTTATGCACCTACGGGTGAAGTGGGTTCTACCCATTTTTTTGAAAGAACAGCGTGGATTGCAATTCGCAGTTGGCTGATTTTTTTTTTTTTCTTTTTGAAGCCAGTGAAGAGTTACCTGAAGTAAATAAAAGTTTAAAATGTGGCGTAATGGTTGCCTGCTTGCTCTTTTGCCACTAGGCATCGTTCACACATGCAGAAGGTCTTTTTGAAAGAGCTTTTCAGTTATGTACTTGCAATGACATAGTGACATCTTGAGGTTGTCTCTCATGCTCCTTTTAAGTCTCTCTTGTCCCCTGCTGGTTGTGTTGCACAGCAAATCTCCAAGCCGAGATTAAGCAGTGAGCAATAGTACATTTCCATATACAAAACAAAACAGGCTCTTCCTACTGTATGCTTTGAATTATCTTCAGATTTTCATGTACCTGTGAATTCTTCAATCACACAGTTTCTGTTAAACTGCCTGGTAGCAATATATGAGTGTTCTCTTTAGTTAGAAGTTATTACATTTATACATTTTAACACATTCTTTTTGGTTGCCTTTAGAAAGCTTTAATGTAGTCCCTTATTTTTCCCTCAAGGAGATGTGTTTTTATTTCAGTTTACATTTCTGTCTGTTACCCCATTTACTACCCAAAAACGGATTAACAGTGAAAAAAAAGTAGTGATTTACCAGAATTCTGTAATTTGTCTCCCAAACTTAAAATGTTTTTGAATGTAATCTGTTTGAACTACTGAAAGTTCTTCTGTCCAGCTGCTGCTGTGCTGGTTGGTGTTCTCACCTCGTCTAGAGGTCTGTGTGTAACTCGGGACCCCTTGGAAACCTCCTCATGGGAATGCACGGGATTATAGGACACTATTGGTCATCTTCCATTCCCCCTTTTCTATTTTGTGCACCTCTTTGACGGGAGGGTGTCTCCTGGAATCTCTCTAGTGCCTGTTGTAGCTTACCTCTGTTATTTTGCTCACACTGTTTCTTCTGACGGCTGCAAGGAGGACTTTCTATACCACTGATTGAGATCACAGCTTTTTCTAATCTCCAATCAAATATATCCTTAGTTCTTTTCTGGAATTAGCCTTTGCCTATATGGGTTTTTTTGTGTACTCCCACATTTTTAATTTTTTTTTTCTTTTTTTTAAACTGATGTGCCCTCCGTCATTTGCAAAAAATCTTTTGGAACTAACCTTAAAACCTATACAGTGCAAGACTTCTTCAAGAAAATGTAACAAAGAAATGTTCCTTAACTGAAGAAAGGATATGGTTATATAGCTACTAAAATGTTGGGAAAATTTTTGGGTTTATGTGGATTTGAAATACTGTAGTAAATTAGTATTTTCTTTAAAAAGCAAAACTCCATCATAGTAATTAATAAAGAGCTCTCTCCGATCAGATATTTTAGGTTCATTTAGTTTTAAAATAAAGATTGATAATCCGGTACAGTAAGCTTTTCAGTAAGTAAGTGGAGGCCTTGATTCTAATCTAGAAAGTAATCAACAGACAAACCTCTTTCATACATAGAGTTAGCTGATGTATTTGGGCTTGCCTCTAAGGAAATTGAGATGAGTGTCTTGCTTTTTGTCTTTGGAAACAAATTTCTTTTCTGGGTAACGCTTTGCTGGCACAGGAACTTCCCCTCTCTTATCCTGTGAGAGATTCTTTTCAGAGTTGTTCCTCAAAAAAGCAAAAAACAGTAAGAGTAAATACATAGAAACCAGGAATGAGCATGACTTCAAAGCTGAGCAGCTGAAGTGTGTTTCTTCTGACTAGTTCAGATGTGTAAATACGCTTCCTCAGATACATATTTTCATTATATAATCTTATAGTACATTATCATTCAGCATTGCCTTTGCCTATTTAAAATATTCCGAGTAGAAGTATATATGGTATATTTAAATTATGGTGTGTGGTGACAAGGAGAGAGAAGGGCTAACTAAGTTTATTCCTGATGTTTCAAAACAGGGAAAACATTATCAGGATTTATATGTTAATATGTGCGTAAGTTCACATGTCAGGAAATTTGGGGACAGATCATGCAGCTTTTATCTCAAATGCAGTCATAAGTCATATATTCTTTTTTTTAGAGAGGACTGCAGTATGCAGCAATGGTATGAATGAGATGTCTATTCATATTGGGATCAAAGTTAAAGCACAACACAACAAAAAGGCTTACCAAAAATAAAATCAATCTTGTATTTGGTTTTACTTAATTAACAGACAGCAGTCCTTAAAATAACTGTATCAAAATCCTTTAATGTAAAAATTCTCTGAAAAGAAAGGATTTTGACAAATGCTTACAAGAAATTATAAATTTGAGAGGAGGAATAAAAGTTGGTCATAGTTTGATTTGCACGTTGAAGATGGTTGGTTGATTCTCTACATTCAAATGTGGATTAACATATAATTTTTAACATATAACAGTTTTGTTATTGCTGTCAATATAGAGTATGTATAATGCAGAAGCATCAGGTTAGTAGAAGGAGAATGAGTGTGTGGAATAGTATTTAAAGGCTTATTTGTGTGCATTGCAGACTGTCTAATGCTTAATTTTTTCACACTGAGTTTTAGTTTTGGTTTAGACTTGAATTTTTATTTCAGCATTCCTTAATGTTTTCTTCTATCACTATGCTTGTTTTTCACTTTTTTAAACTGTGCATTGGCTCTAAGGTCTCTTTCTTTTCTGTTATCTTGTTGACTATATGCCTTCACCTTTTTTTGCAGGAGAGAACCTAAAACACTTTAAACTTTCTTAATATTTAAGCAATATAAAGTACTATTAATTTTGTAAAATTGGGGGGGGGGGAACACAGGGACTGGTTTCAGTGTGAAACAGATTGCTCATCTCATTGTCTCAGGCCTCACTTGACCTCTGTTTCTGATATCTCTACGTAGACAGTCAAAGGAAAAATATTATTAGAGTAAGGGCTTTTTGATCTTTACATAGAATGTTGTGCAGTGCGACTCCACCACTTACACAGAACGCCTGTTGGTGTGGTAACCTGCTATGTAATGAGACAGCTGGAAACAGTGAAAATCTCTAACTGTTTGCTAAATGACTTTCTTCTTTTTTATTTTTTCTTTGCAGTAGAAGTGACTGCTAAATAGTGAATTTGCACACAGATTTGAAGACAATGGTGTTTGGCCTCCATGTACTAACAAATATCTTCTACATCTTAGTTTTCTGTGTTCACTTTTTTAGATCAACTGGTTATTCTGAGGTGATAGTTGTTG
The DNA here is from genome assembly GCF_000690835.1 of Fulmarus glacialis. Lineage (NCBI taxonomy): Eukaryota > Metazoa > Chordata > Aves > Procellariiformes > Procellariidae > Fulmarus > Fulmarus glacialis. Next base: position 11,346 of record NW_009198706.1, on the reverse strand, counting down.
TTGGAGGCTGTGAACGTGTTGGAGGGTTTAATTTGCCATATACTGAGTGCTACGATCCTGTAACAGGAGAGTGGAAGTCACTGGCTAAACTTCCAGAGTTTACCAAGTCTGAGTATGCAGTGTGTGCTCTTCGGAATGATATTCTTGTTTCAGGTGAATAATCCTAAAAAATTTAAGACTTCTTTCTTTTCTTTGTTGGTTTGGGTTGGTTTGGGGGTTTTTTGTTTGTTTTTTAAAGTGGTGTGACAGATCTTTGTACTGTGAACTTCCAGAAGCTCAACTGAAAGTCACTTTCTGATGTAAATGGGAAACACCAGCCCCAAACCAATCTTATTGTAGACAAAAGCGTTTTCTGGGACTTTTGTTGGTATTAATAGGCAGTTTTTTACAGCTGAGTCCAGGATATCAATTGTATTTAAAGAGACTAGGTTATGCTCGTTAAGTATGCTGCTTTAAAATACAGTAGTGGCCTGTTTGCAGCAACAGTTGGAAAAATTACAAGCAAAAAATCCCAAGCAGTCTTTTCCCAGCAGCATTTTCTCTGCTACAAAACGTGCTGTGTGCCGGTTAAAAACACCGGTTGCCTAGGAGCACCGCAGCGCTGGTACATTACTGGGCACTCGTTTCTATCGTATGGCTGCCTAGAGTCCAAAGGAGAAACAGTGAAAGCTTCTGCTCATCATGGGAATGTAAAATGGAAACAAATTCCTTTCAGCACCCAGCACCTGAGTTGGGAATCCGTTTATACCAGCCTTTTACAGTGAAATGAGCAATAGCTATAGGTTTTTAAACACCTCTCATTCAGCCTTTTAGCAAGGGCAAATTACAGGGTACAGATGATGGTTTAGACACCAAGCCCCATGTGTTAGTTTAACCAAAGAAACTGTCTCCTCAGATTTGTAGTACCTGTAGTATCTGTGCCATTTGAACAAAATGTAAAACGAAGATGTATGCACGAACCAAAGAGGGGAACAGCTAGTGTTAGGAATGTGCCATGAGGCACATAAACGGTTAAGATTTCGAGTGCCTCATCCAGGTAGTAACACTAAAGGAAATCTGAAGAGCACTGGCAAAAGCCATTAAAATGCATTCCAGTCTCAAGAAATAATCTAATGTGATCTCAGCATGTTACTGGGAAAGGCACACATAAGTAAAATAACTTACTGTATGTTTTCATGTTTGAAATCCGCTGAAACTGACTTTTTCAGTCTAACGTATAAATATAGACAGATCTTTACTTCACCTAAAAAAGATACAAAGTTTTCATTGCCCACTGTAGAGGGGAATGTTAATAGTTAACATTTCTCATTCAATAATGAGTTTATTCAAATTGGCATATTTTTGTTTTTAAAGGTGGAAGAATCAATAGCCGGGATGTTTGGATTTATAACTCTCAACTTAACATTTGGATCAGAGTTGCCTCCTTAAATAAAGGCAGATGGCGTCATAAAATGGCTGTTCTTCTTGGTAAAGTAAGAGAAGTATATTTATAATTTTTTTTATAGTGGGGATGTTTGCTGTATATAAGAAAACAGTGGAGAAAATATACATACATTTTAGTATTACTTCATATTTCCTATTAAATAATTTTAAAAATATGTATTTTCAAATAAAAGAATATTCTAAACAATTAGGCTCTTCATCAGTCAGACACTATCCGTGGACGTGAAAATCATGTTACCCCTCAGGTGTTTCTTGTGTGTTTTTTGGTTTTTTGTCATTGAAGTGTCTTTTCCCCAAGAAGCAATTTTTTGGGGGCAAAGAAGCATCTGGATTTGCGTGTGCTTCAAAAGTGCTGTCGAAAGTTTAACAGTTTATGCAGTTATTAACGGAAACTGGTACTGCTCTGAATGTCAGCTCTGTGCTCTTTTATTTAATGTTTTATATTGGAATTAACCAAATATAGGCTGTGGGGAAATGGGAGGTTTTGCAGTATTTTGAAGGCATATATGCAGTAACATAAAAACAGTAGTTGGGATCAACTGCCTGTGAGGATTCCATTAATGAAAAGAGAAATGCAAAGAAGTGCCTTTTTTAACAAATGCCATTCAAATAGGAAGTTTCTATCTCAGTATTAATAATACTATGCTTTGGACATGTGTTTGCAGTGTCATTCCACATGTGACTGAATGAAACTCTCCAGAGAGTCTTTACCTATTATTTTTAGACCATGTTCTTCTCCTCCTATGTATAAATTAAAAATTTGAGGAAAGTATCCCTTCACAAACCTAGCAAATTAGGATTCTTGCAGCTTTAAATTAATTTAATTTCATATTTAAATGTAATAACTACTCTAAAAATGAAATGGTGATAGTTTTCACCACTTTGCATAGGTGTATGTTGTTGGAGGATACGATGGGCAAAACCGCCTCAGCAGCGTAGAGTGTTACGATTCGTTTTCCAATCGATGGACAGAGGTGGCTCCCCTTAAAGAAGCTGTGAGCTCTCCAGCAGTTACCAGCTGTGCTGGCAAACTGTTTGTGATCGGGGGCGGTCCCGATGACAACACGTGTTCTGACAAGGTCAGTTAATTGTATTTGATTGCATCTTCTATCCATGGTAAACAGTATTGCTGGTTTAAAAACAGAGATCTGTTTTAACTGTTTTGCTGAACAGAGTACGGAATTATAATACAAAAAATACAGAGTAGAAAATGTTAACTCAATAATATACTGTTATTGTGGTCTTTCTCATGGATACTGTCATTGGCTTCACAAGTTCTGTGAATTCTTAAATGTGAATGTTAGGAAAATAATGTTGAATATAGTGCATATATAGACATTATTGATATATGGACCTATATTTATATTGACTTAATTTTCTTGGTGAGATATTGCCCACCAGGTATTGCTTCTTTGGCTCTCTTTGTATAATCTGTGTAGGTGTGCCAGATTATTATTTCAGTTAGGCTTTTAATCTGAAATGCATGTATTTGTTTTCAGGTTCAGTCTTACGATCCCGATACTAATTCTTGGTTGCTCCGTGCAACTATCCCTATTGCAAAAAGATGTATTACAGCTGTGTCTTTAAACAATCTGATCTATGTTGCTGGTGGGCTTACCAAAGCAATATACTGCTATGATCCAGTTGAGGACTACTGGATGCATGTACAGAATACATTCAGCAGACAGGTAATTAACACTAAAAGGACTTTAGACATCTAAAAGGTATTTTTTTACATTAGTATCTTGGCATGAAATGAGTATAGACTTGTTTAACCCTGTTAAAATTGCATCTCTGATTCCATTCTTGCTTTACTACTTCATCTATATAATTCAAATCCTCACAGAAGAGGAAGTTTCTAAACCAGTTGCTTTTCAGCTGGGTGTCACTGTTAGCCAGTCCAGTCTTTTTGTTTGAGAGCAGTTACTGTTGGAGAACACTGTAACGGGATAATGGATGATGATTTAATTGTATAGAAATTGATGTCTGTCGAGTTCTGATGCATGTTTTAATTTAGACTGAAGGTAGTAATTTCATTATAATTTATTAAAGCCTTTCAATGTAACAAAAAATACTGAAGGCTGTTTTTACAGTGTGAAAAAACTCCACTGTATAGCACAGAAGGTATCTGACTTAAGCAGCGAGAGCTGTATCATTTCCACATATGGAACACTGAGCAGAATTTTAAAATGTGTCTCCTCGGTAGTAAAGTGTGTGTGTATCAGTTAATTTAAAACATCAGTCACATACTCTACGGTATCTGCCTTAATTCTTCTTTTTCCTAGCCTTCCCTCTATTCCTCTGTTTTCATATGTGTTCTCTATTTAACTCAATATTTTTTCCATGCTTGCTTTTAAGGAAGAAATAAAATCCTATCTCTCTTTGTTTGAAGTGAGACATAGCGCTGTGTTTTTCCTGTGCGCTCTTTTCTTAGTCATGGCTTTTTTCCTCTCCCTTGTTTATGTCCCTGTTCATTATCTGTTACTCCTCTAAGGTGCTTCTACTTGTTCCCATTTTTTTGCATTAATAGTACATACTATGGTCTCTCTTCTGAAAACCTTTGTTCTCTCCTCCTTTCCTTATGTCACATGTTTAAATGGCAAGTACAGTGTTCGGCTGTATTCGATTGTATCCCTTGTCTGAGCTATGAGAAGTGAAGGCTTAGACCTGAAATAGTCTTTTCTGTAGAATTGTTCTGCTGCTCTCCCAATTATTGTGCTTTCTGCATTGGCCCTTTCAGGAGGGAATAGTATAGGCCAGTCTGTTTACAAATGGTAGTCATAATGCTGTCCTTCTGCACTATGTCCTTCCCAATGCAGGAATTGACATCTTGTTTTTTAAATAATCATGTATTCCTTTGTGTATTTTGAAACAGGAGAACTGTGGCATGTCTGTGTGTAATGGAAAAATCTATATCCTTGGTGGAAGACGAGAAAATGGTGAAGCCACAGACACTATTCTTTGTTATGACCCTGCAACGAGCATTATCACAGGAGTAGCAGCCATGCCCAGGCCAGTATCATATCATGGCTGTGTGACGATTCATAGATATAATGAAAAAGGCTTCAAACTGTAATTTCTTGTCTTGAAAAAAGAAGATGATGGCATGAATGAATCCAGTGGTCTGCTGCAAGACAGGCTTTTTAAAGATTCCTGAAGTGGGAAAATGCCCTCTTCCCTACCTAAGTGTTGTATGAAAATTACATTGTGCCTTTAGAAAAAGGGTTAATTTAACTTACAAAACAAGTCCACAAATCTATCCAGTAACCAGAGTTCAGTTATATCTGCTGTGGGCTCTGATATGAGAGCAGTAACAGTATGTTGTACTAGTGTTCAGAAAGTTTGCCCTATGTGTGATTAGTAATTAAAATCTTGGAAGCTCTGTGGGGAAAGTGCCTTCACAAGCATTTGTGCCTGTGTCCTGAGAAGTGTTATCTGCACGGTGTTTCAGGTTCTGCTAATTGGAAAAATACATAGGCGAGTAAATTGCAAAGAATCATCTAGGATAATTACCTACAATTAAGAAAAGCTTATATAATTATAATTCATATGTGTAGCATTCTTACAAGCAGATTACTTGGCTTAACCAAGTAGATTTTATGTCAGATAGTGCATGGTTTGGAATTAAAAAAAAAAAAACAAACCAAAAACCAACAAACAAAACAAGCTACGTAGGACAAATACTAGAATCTTTGAGGAATGCTTTTCTTCTGAAGGAGAAACTGGTTGTTTAGTGAGCCACTGCAACACACTGCAGTGACGACTGTGTCCCTTAACGCTATGGACCTTATTCATAGTGTTGCTAAATGTTTATCAGAAGTACAAGGCTACATGACATGGAAAACTAGTGACCACTGGAGCGTAGGCATGCATCTGTGAAGCCTATTTTGAATCCCAGTTCTCAACTTTTTGAATAGTATGGCTGAAGTCTGAAAGTTACTGGGTTTGCTTTTTGCTCACTGCAAAGTATCTCTAAAGCATTCAAGGAATAAATGAGGATGAACTCTGGATTCTTCCACTTTTCTGAATCACATTATAAATTACCTGATAATAGAGGTAGGGGCTCGGGTTGCATCCTACAGCTTATAAATTGGTCTTTCAGATATCTCATCTGCAGAGATGGCAGAGTACCCGCCAAGTATTTCTTGGCCTTTCTTCAGACAATCACTTACTATAGCACAGTTAAACTACTGTATAAGCTGCTTGGCCACAGATAAAGTTGTTCTGGAAAGGTCCCCCCTGTCACCAGAAAAAATCTGTGGACCTGTCCATGTAGCCATATGAGGTAACTCCCACATAACATGTTTTGGCTAATTTTGAAGCCTAGGAAGCGCCTATTTTGACACCTTTTTTTTTAAGTCCTCCCTAGATTTCTATACTAGGTCTCTATTTCCAATACACAGTTGTATAGTTGAGGCACAAGTTCATGAAAACTGAAATAGCACTTGAGAGTTGGAAAATGAATAGGACTGTTTGTGTACCAATTTCCTGTTAATCACCAAAAACCTCAGGAACTGCCTTTCAAAGGAATTCTGAGGACAGCAGCCAGTCGGGAAGTTGGTCAGTGCCAGGGCAGGAAAAAAAACCGTAAGGCCCCTGCAGAGACAGCCCTGGCCTCGGGGTTCTGGTCTCCGTGCTTGCTCAGGAGGGTGAAAACAAGCACCATCTCTGGAACGTCGTTTGTTCCACTGGACTTTCTTCATCTGTTTTCCCAGAGTATTTCTTCATGAGATGGAAATTCTGACCCTCAGTGAAGCTGTGCCAATCTGGGAGTCATTTTCAGTAACATGTGGTCATGACTTTTAAAGAGCACTGGGAGCTGCACTTTGTGATGCATTAACTTGTAACCTCAGGAAAGGAGACAAACTTCAGTTTCTGGCTGAATACCAAACTCTGCTTTGTATATGTTAAGAATACTGATAAAATACAAATCTCTGTGTATCAGTGATGTAATTAGAAAGTCAGTCCCTGAGCCATGTACATTCACATTGCCCTAAAAAGAAAGTCCCTCGGTAATGTAAAACAAATGAGTCGGATAAATTAATCCTTTTCTAAGTTTCTTGTGTTTCTGCTTGCCAAGTGTTACTTTGAAAAGGTAATTTCAGTACCTGTGAATAAGGTCCGTTGATAGCAATGGTAATTGCCCAGTAACTGATATTATATACTAACACTGTATATAACTTGTGCCATCATTGTAAATGAAAATGTAAAAAATGGTAGGAGCACTTCGTTAGAGATGCAATTTGAAAAATATTCTCCTTTCGTATGATTTTCTGCTTGTTTGTATTAAGACTTGTAATGTTGATTGTCATCCTAAACTGCTTTTAAACATTCTTTATTCTGTAGGTGTAGAACAATGTCATTTATGTATAGGTATCTTTTAATCCATATTTATAATACTGCACTACTCTGTAAATAACAAGATACTGCTTTCTATGGTTTTGAAGATTCGTTTTATAGTTTAGTTGTATTTTCTTAACAATTTATGTACTATTACTATTACCTATTATTTTGAAAATGACCGTGTTTAATGAACCAGTAAGTGCAGAAATGTAGATGTAGAAGAAAACTTCTGCTTACAGTTCTTGAACCTGTATTCAATGCTGAACAGTTACATATGTGGAGCATTGCTAAAATGGCAGTTATTCATGCAACAATTTCCTTAAAACAAGAAGTGAATTTTTCTTTTTGCTTGTTAACTCTGTAAATAGTTTGCACTTATGGCCTGCTCTGTTAGAACAATTATTTTTAGATGTACTAGAAAAGAACGATTCAACTTTGGTTTAATGAAAACGTACCATTTTTTAGAAGGATGCATTAATTTGGAAGTTGCATTCCTGAGCCACCAGTTCTCTGATGCATTTCACTTAGGTATAGATGAATTCAAAGATGTAAACTCTCACTGCTACGCATATCTAGCTGCTTGCAGGTTATGGGCTTGAGCAGCCAGTTGGGTGGGTTTTTTTGTCTCAGCTAGGAGAGAAAATTATTAATGTTGCCTAGTATAATCAAAAGATTTCCATCATAAATGGTGATAGGTTTGGCAGCTCCAAAGTAGACACCTGCACAAAGATGTAACTTCAGTCTAACCAAACATGGAAAGAGGGCTCAGGTATCTCCAACGTCACACCTAAAAAATAAATTCTAAAGAGTTGCCTAATATTTCACTAAATAGGTAATTACCTTTTAAGTATTTAACTCTTAAAAATAAATTAGAGTAAATGTTTTCCTTCTCCATTTTGATGTCCACTTCATGAGTTACATCCTTCTGTTCTTAGCAATATGATGTTAATTGAAAAGAAAGTTGATGCTTCCTTGCAGCCTGGCTTCAAGAAGGTTCTGAATAGGTAACTTCAGTACTGCATTATAGTTCAGCCTATAGCCTTCCGCTTTTAAATATACCATGCATTCCCTCATTTTACAGCCATCAAGCATGTAACATTGCTTGGTAATCATTTAGTTTTACCTGTAGGCTCCCTTCTTGATAATGTTTAAGTAGGCGTAATTTGTGGAATCTCTTCCATTTGAATCATTTTATCTATCAGATAATTCATTTTATACTATGTGCCTGGTATGCATTTTGAGGGTTAGACATTGTGCTTTCCATTCTAGCACCAAGGGTCCAGAGTTATACTGATAATTTTTTATTTTTGTTGGCACCAATGCAATTCTCATCAAAGATATCTTGTTTCTACTTTCTGAAGCACAGATATCTTTAATGCAGATTATGTTGACGTGGACTCTCATAACTTACTCAAGCTTTTTAAGTGGTATTTTTAACACTGCAGATTTTTGAGAGGCTGACGATGTAGGAAGAGAAGATGCTTACCTTGTCAGAGGTTCAGAGGAAGCTTTGGTCACCTGTGCTTGTTGGTCACTTGTGCTTGAGAGGAAGGACACTGCTGACTGTTCCAGCTTCTTCCTCAAAATAGTTGAGTTCACTGCATTAACTTAGATTATTACTTAATTTATCCTGCTTTTGTTTTATTTGAGCTACAAGGACAAAACAAGCAGCAGTCTCACTCCCTGTGACCTCAGGTTTCCCTCCTGCCCAAGGCACGGTGATGTGCTGGAGCTGTCACTCTCAGCACATAGGCTGAGCTGTGAACTTAGTCCAGCTCCAAAGAGAGAGACGGGAGAAACTCGGGGTGGGGGCCAGAGATGGCAGGAGAAAATGCAGTGCATTTGGGGTTTGTGGGTTTGTCTGGGCTTGCTGAAACCAAGACATTCTGGATGCTCATAAGGTTGCAATTCCAGATGCTGAAACTCAGGTGGTAAAAATATTTCACGTTTGTAAACTCATTGAGCTCAGTTGGAGCAATAAAGATGCATATATGGTCATGGTCTTTTAGTAGCAATGTTCAAGAAAGCCAAAGGCTCATTTTTCCTAAGTGCCCAACTGGGCAAGTATATGTGGTTTTTTTCCCTACCCCTGAAGGTGGAAAAAGCCAATTCAAGATCATTAAGAAACTAACAAGACTTGATCACTGTGAGGCAAAATGAATGTTTTCATCTGAATGTAGTCTCATGCCTACAAGAAAGTACAAATTAAATGGTTTGTTGTGCCTGGTTAAAAACATCTCAGCAATATATACTCAGAAAAGGAGACTACAAGGTAAGATGAGATTTTTAAGCAGAAATTTGCTATCTGGTTGGGGGTCAAGCAGTGATTTTCTTTACTATGTCTAGCACACAAGTTTCTTCAGTGTTGAATTATTTCAGGTGGCATTAATAAAAATGGATCTCATGGTCAGTTTATCATGATTGTGTCAGTGCTATGAGCATCGCCACAGAACAGTAAGCAGCCTCCTACCAACCCCAAACCAGATGTGTGAATCGCATGTTCCCTGCATGCTGGCCTTGCGTCAGCTGTCTTCCATAATTAATGTTACACGTAAATTGATGTTACTCAAAGTACATAGCCCTGACAACTCTATATACAGCAACATTTCTTTTTTTCTACTGTAGTGCTCCAGTCTATGCTCTTATGTTTATGTGTGCACATCTGTGCATGTGAGTAATTTCGTGATCATTTTCTGATAATGCTGTTACAAGTAATACACATAAAAGCCCAGCATGTTGATAATGTAATTATGGCTTACTTTGTATTATTAGTTCCAAAGAAAATAATGTGTGTTAATTTTGAAAATACCTGTGCCTTGAATCCCCCTTATTTTTATCTATTGTGAAAAAGAGCTTGGATTATTTCTCCCCGTTTGTTACCTTTATTAGGATCGGTCTTACTGTCCAGACTGGTGATGTCCTCCTAAAAGAAAGAAATCTTGCCATTCATTAACTAGAATAGTTAAATGTCTTGTTTCGAATATGCCTAGAATGCTTCTGTTATTACAGTGCTATGGCAGATTTAATCTAGGGAAATCGGTATTTGGTTTTTTCCTATTTTTTGTTTCCAACACTTCTCAGTGACAAAGGATTTGAGTTTAGTCTTTGACTTCCTGTCCTTAACATGTACAGTTTCTTGTTTTAGTCAATAGCCTCTACGGTATTTCTGAATGCTCTGACTTGTCAGTCATGAGCCTTTTGTTCAATATATGTAAAACAAAGCAATAATATGGTGCAGCATGGCAATATGCAAAATCAAGAGACTTGAATGTAATGTACTATTACTAACTTCATTTGTGTAAATGCTGGACCTTTTGGTGCACCTGTAGCAATTTGGAATCAGATTAAGAGGAGCTACTTGGCCATGGAAAGAGAGTTTACCTCCTGAACTGTTATTCATATGATATTTTATCTTCACCTGAAATCATGTTTTGATTTTCCTTTTTTGCTGAGGAAAACAGCAGTTCATGTTATTCCTTGCCAGTTCCTTTATTTACTGAAACATAAAAGGCAGCGTTCTGCGAAGAGCTGATCTTGTCTTCAAGAACAACCTGGTGCAGCACAAATGACATTTGAACAAAAAAAGTGCAGACCACTTACTGTGTGCCAGAGTCAGTGTAATGTTATCTCGCATATAACATTAAGGTCTTCAGATTGTGCTGACAGTAGAAAAGTGATTTTGTAATGTAGCGCAATTGCAGTAACACCTGTTACATTTAAATATATTTCTTGCATAATTCTTTAAAAGTTTTTTAAAGTTCAGTGTACCTAATAAACATTTGCCTTTTGAATAGTTCACCGTGTTTTATTTAGGTTATGAGAAGTTCCAGGGTGGGGCTTGATGATGCAAGGAGGAAATTCCTTCCTCTGTTTTCTGGGTCATTTAACTTGTTGGATTCTGCCCCTTTGCAGTCCCTATATCCATCCATCGATCCGTTCTTCGGTCTCCCAGTCTAAGTGTTTTCCCTGCTCATCTTTCTGTCCTCGTCATGGAACTTACTATTGACATGAATAAAGGCAAGCTGGAGGCTGTACAGAAGAGTAAACTTAGAAAGAAAACTGGAAAAAATTACAAAGCGGGGGGGTGGGATGTGAAATACTGGTTAGTCCTGGGTATTGTGATGGGAAAAGGATGTGAATGGACTTGGAAGACAAAACCAGCATGGGAAATCGGGAAAAGGTAACATAATGCTAAGAAGGGGACTGGCAACAATACAGGTTAGAAAGAATCCTATAGAAAGTTTATTCTCATAAAATTAGCTACTGAGAGGCCACCTCGAGGTCCTACGTGGTAGGGTAAGGGGCGGTAGTACTGTGGTTGAACTAATACGAAGAAAGTATTTGGTTCAATACCCCATTTTTTACAGATTATATCCATCTTTCATGTACTTTCTAGAGGAATACTAGCTGTACTCTGGGCTTCCTCTTCCCCGTAATCTGCATTCTGGATCTCAAGAGTTAGAATTTGCCTTTCATGTAATCCTAGTCTTGCCTTCTTCCCAAAAAGATTTCTTTTAGGTATTGTGGCAATCAAATACAGCTTCTATAGCTTTGCCCTGT
>NW_009198705.1:0-16521 GCF_000690835.1 Fulmarus glacialis | reverse complement strand
CTCCATCTGTTGCCAGCAGGCCCGGTGCCATATGGGGAAGAGATGTAATCCACTCAGATTCATCCATGGGCCTGTAGTAGAAGTCCAGAATTTCCTATGAGTGGTCACTAACATCAGAAAAATTAAATATCTGAACTGTAAGATGGATAAAGCCTAAGAGACCCTCAGCAGCATCAAGTTCTGCCATGGAGGAGCCAAACACAGAAGTCTTTCAGAGCTGTGCACTCCAACAAAGGTGGCTTACCTTACACACACAACTCAAAAAGTACCTTTGTTAAAATAATAAATGTCACCCACAGTCAAGCTGTGGCTGCCTGACCCCTACCCCAAATTCAAAAGATAGCAGTGAGTGCATCTGTTTTACAACAGAGACTGTATCAACTTAAACTTGCATAAATATAAATCAGGCTTTTATAAAAATGATTCATGATATAGTTTCATCAGCTTTCAGCATATACATTTGAGCTGGCTAATTGCAGAAGTTTTCGTGCAAGTTAAAAAAAAACCACCACACATTTTAAATGTATGCTTACCATCTCAGAGCATAATTAATGCAGACTGTGACAAGTGACAGCATTTATACTGAAGGTGTTCTACTTGCCTTTCAAAAACAGTTAACTAAAATATCTATAGAAAAAAGCTCCACTTTATCTCTACTTTCTAAAGAACACTGCCTACTAACAGCATAGAAGAAAACTACTCAGAGAAACGCTGAATATTTAATTCAGTTGTAAATATAACTGTAAACTTCAGGAAAGGTGAACACTAGATGGAGCTGCCAAGTTAAAAATCCAAGCCAGCATCTCCCTCTTGTGGTAATTCTGCCCTATTGCAAACCAAGGGCTCCCCAGTTGTTCCACTGCTGGGCAAAAAGATGGGCTTTCAAACCGCATCATTCTTCAGAGCTCTCATTACAGTTCATAACGACCACTCATTTGTAGTTTATCATAACCTCTACTCTCAGACAACCATTCCAATATAATAAGCAGAATTGTGATTGAGTCAAGACTGCTGTTTGATGCAATAGCCCTCATTATCACTACAAAAAACTGTTCTGTTATCTTGAAAAACACCAAACGGGTTTCCTTAACAAGAAAGCTCCTGAGAGCAGTTCTTGTGTGACTATCAGAAATGCGCAGGAGATGACTCCCAAAGAGCTACCTGCTAGCAGCACTGCCCACCTAAAACAAAGCAACTGCTAAAGATGAACCTAGCTCTAACAGTAAGAGTCACTTACAGGTGGGTATGTTTTGCTTAAAAATTCAACACATAGTATTTTAGACAATAACCTGTCAAACTGTGTTTTAACCCTTATGTTTGCAAAATGTTGACAATTCGCGATAAAGAGGCTCTGGGTTTGTAAGCCAAAATTGAAACTGCAGTCCTTTCTGAAAGACATACGCTAACAAAACCACAGAGCTCCTTTCTACTGACAAACAGAAAAAGTTTGTTCACAGAAGTTAGAAATCAAACCCTGTTTCCCTAATTCTGCTATGTTTCTCCTCAAATGTGAATAAATGTAGTTGCATCCTCTTGGCTGTGGGAACAGCACTTACATACTCCTTTACTGAAGAAAAATGAGGTTAGGGAAAAGGTGAACTCAAGATGCCTATTTCAGCCACTTGTTAACAGAGAATCTGGTCCCTAGAGATGCAAGGTAGCTTTAACTTCTAACAAGCATGACACAAACTGAAAACACACATTTGTTGTTCCTAAAGTGTCATGAGGGGATGATACAACTGGTTCGAGCCCAGCCAGTAACCAAGACTGTGAGTTACTGTCTCTATGGGCATAACTTCCAAGAAATTAGAATTTTGCTACAATACTCGTTGATCCAAGTCACATACACACCATGCAAACACCACATGGATATAAGACGACTCCTGCAAAGGGAGTTTTTGCTTCCAAAAGATACTGAATCAGCCAATGCCATACTCAAAACACCCTTGGCATCCCACATAAAATCCAACATCCCACAGTATCCCCTAGCAGATGCAAAATCAAGTTGCCCTCTTCAAACACGCACATTCACTTCACATTGAAGAGAAGGATTTGATCTTACTCCTTCTCAAGTTCTTAATGCCATTCCTTTGGGTATCAAGTGATCAAGTGGTTCTGTTTGCAATGACTCAGTATCTAAGGGTTTTCTAAGGGTTTGACAACTCCTAGTTTTCCAGAAAATGAAAGTACTCATTACTAATATTAAGAAATTATTTTCAAGCTCATACAAAGTGCTTTTCCCCCTTTTTTTATTTTTAAAGAAAAAAACCCCAAGAATTGTAAACTCAGTTACCGACAAAGGCAAAAAGTAAGGTGGGCAAAACATGACAACAGCAGGATCTAGAAGTGTATGATTTCAACATATCCATGGTAGTATAGAAAAATGAAGAAAATTACTGCTGTGTGACCTAGTATCAGTTCATGTCAAGAAAAAATGACAATTTAACAGCCTCTGTAGACTTAAAAAAAAAAAAAAAAAAAAAAATCACAAACACCACACTATGTCAGAAGCCCTGCCATCTACACAGTTCAGCAGACTGCACCCAAACAGCACCATAAGCAGCAGAGATTCTGAGAAAAAGGTTCTCCTGTGAGTCATGAGCAACACTTTAAAGACAAGAAGAAATCAAAAAGAAAGCAACAATCAAAAACAGATGCATGGGGATGAAAACAGAAAATAGAAAAAAGAGTACTAGAACGACACTGGACATGAGTCAAAAAAGCATAAACATAAGAGGAACATCAAGTCCAATAACAAACACAGACAGCCTGTCTTCAGAATAGCATCTTTGAAAGACACCTTCATAAGACAGACAGGAAAAGCATTTGTTCTGGGGCACAGGAATCATAAGTAGAGAAGTTGTAAAGTCTTATGTTCAACTACCAGGGAAAGCTTTAAAATCCCAGGCATGTAGAGATCATTCTGCTACAGGTCTACCCTCCAAGCTCTCAACTAGAAAGAGTGAGGGGATTTCCTGATGTAATCTCTGGGTCAGTGTGTTGAATGATTCTGGATCAAGCCAGAAGTGCAAAATACCTGTATAGCAGAAAATATACATATCTAAAACTGATGCTAGACTTACCCGAAAGATCATTCAATTAAGTAGGAGTTCAGTGTATTCCTCCTTCAAAATACAGGTGAGGAGATAAAACAACAAGGACTGGAATGGTAAAAAAGTAACAACAAGGGGACTAGAGCACTAAATGTGTGAAAGAAATAAAAGTATGAGAAAAAAAATGCAGATAGCCAGTAGAAAAATGGACAAAACAGATTTCTTATGAGCAGTACCTCTCTAGAGAATCATTAAAGAGTCACGGAATACATAAAATGCAATAGTGATTCCTATTAGGGCCCAGAGATTTGTTGTTCTGAAATCATTCTGGTTTAGTGCTGGATAAACTCCACATGCAGAAAAAAATGAAGTCAGAAAACAGCTTTTACTGCTTACACAGGAAAGAAAAAACAACATAATAATCCAGTTGCTTTGATCTTTACAACAAACCAGTCCTCCTCTCAGTGGGGAGTCCCCATTCACCTTCTCACTGAGAAGGGCTAAAGCAGCTGGACACTGACATTTAGTGACAGAGCTCATCTTGAGAATATGGAGTACGAAAAAAATGTCATGCCAAAACAAAAACAAAGCTACACATAGAGAGTCAAGCAACCCAAGGCAAATGTTCCGGTTTCAGGAGCTACCTACAACCTCCTCAGCTGGAGCCTAGAAGAAATGCAGTGGCACTCCGAGCCTGATGCTATTACAGAACACCAAAGGGCAGGGCTGTGAGGTCGAAGGCCACACCTGGTAAGACAGGAAAGAGAGGTCCTCTCTTAATAACAAACCTAAAAGGAAAACTGAAGCTGGAACAACTGAGATGGGTCCAGTGGAGGGAAGGCAGAAATGGACAAAAATGGCTCCCCATCACCAAAGGGAGCTCCACACTGCGTTTTCACAGTAAACAGAGCAGTTTTCAGCATACAGCCATGATCTGAAACTTGTGAAGTACCAATTTTCTACCATAACTAGGAATGTTTTTCTTTCTCTCCCCACACACTACCTAGTGTTATCACAAAAGGATTCAAGAGTATCTTCTTAGGGTACAGAAGTAGCTAAGAAGTGTTTCCACTACCTGTATGGTTTCACACCATAGAAGTCAGTCTTTCAAAACATACACAGAGCTGTGAAGTACCAATTTTCTACCATAACTAGGAATGTTTTTCTTTCTCTCCCCACACACTACCTAGTGTTATCACAAAAGGATTCAAGAGTATCTTCTTAGGGTACAGAAGTAGCTAAGAAGTGTTTCCACTACCTGTGGTTTCACACCATACAAGTCAGTCTTTCAAAACACACACAGAGCTTTCCACCGTTTCTAAAATTGAATTACGCTCAGACTGCAATTTCTAAATTTAGCCACTAGATGGTGACACAAAGCTGTTTAACTAACCCTAAAGTTGCGCACAAGAGGAAGTTAAAACCGCTAGTCATCAGACCCAGAAACATGCCACAGCTCTGACCGCAGAGCCATTCCCCTTCTCTCCTCGGCACTTCACAGACTGTCTCCTCAGTGGCCAGGGAGAACTGTTCTTGAGGCACAAACTCGCAGCCGGCCTGAGAGCTCTGTAATAAGCCAGAAGTGAAGACAATAATTTACGAGTTGGTTTTTTCCCAAAGCTCATATACTTCTTTCAGATCAACTGTAGATCAGTAAAAAGTTTAAGAGCACATGGAACTGCTCTCATTCTCACTGTATCCATCTCATGAGCTGTACAAAAAAAAAAGGCAAGAATATATCGCGCATTTGTTCCACGCTAGCTCAAGAACATTATTCTCATTGTACTGTTTTCAGTGAATGACACATTTCCGTTGAGATTCAAGCTGTCTGCAGGATGGATATACAAGTTCTACAGAATTAGAACTTAAAAGTTCTATTTAAGTTATTTAAGACATGAAGAGTTGACTTTATCTTCACATGAGAAACCATTGCAGTATCACCGCTTAGTGACACCAACATTCAATGTTCCCCTGAAAAATTCTGCCAGAATGCCACAATTTTATCATTGGATGAAGTTTTGTTCTAAGTCAAAATTTAGCAGGCTGAAAATTCATTCTGCTATGTCAGCCACCATATGGCATAGCACCAAAATGCTTACAAAGCAGCCACTTCCAACAAATCCATTATAAAATATGAAAAAGAATGCTCTCTAGCATCCTGAGCTTGTACAGTATCTCTACAAAACAAGATAATATTAATAAATGATATATTTGGTGTTTGAGTCTTAAACTATTTCAAGTCTAAATAATTTGGATAAAATCAGCCACCACTGGAAACAACATTTATCAGAAGTATTACATTAGCTCACTAAACTCAACATAAACATAATGGATGAAAACATCATGTTTCATACAAAGCTAGAAATTCCAGTTGAGACCACTCCAGAACTGCAAACCTCAGGAAGAGCTAGAGACAAAAAAAAAAAAAAAAAAAATCTCTACCGTTCAAATGAACACTCCTAATGGACGTAAAATATAACTTCAGTAACAGATTTTAAGTTTTGATTGATTGCCTAGGTAACGATCTGGGTTGGTTTTTTTTTTTTTTAGACAATTGTACATTATCGTGTCAAAAGTGCTACTGTAACTACAGTTACAGTGCTCTCTTTAAGCATTATCTCCCTTAGCCTTGAAACAGGCATCCCACATTGCCATTCCCCTCCTCCATCCACTCTATGCAAACACCAGTGGTTTGACCTCCTGTTCTACTGGAGAGCAAGCTGGCAATGGCGTTGTAACGTGCCCCTCCAAGACTTAGAAGACTTTCCAGGAAACCTGATTTTTAAAAACAGACTTCTAAAATTATATTTCATTACATGATTACACAGGAAATTAATAGCATCAGGAAGCAAAAAAAGTACAAAGTTAAGAGGTTGTCTGCCTACAGACTTCCTGAAATCTCATACCACAGAGATTTCAGATCCAAAGTTTCTATTTTAGTCTGTATCCAAGGCAAGCATTAGAGGAGGTAACCTCTGTAAGCCAGGTGAAAGACTAGAAATTTTCTTTCAAAGGGGGGAGGAAAAAAAAAAAAAAAGAAAAAACCACCCACAAAAAAAAGGCTTGGGCTGTTGAGAGAGACCCTGGCAGCTAGTTCAAGTCAAGTTTGGTTTTTAAATGGTCCTTGGAAGATGCTAGTTAAACAGGATTTAAGGTGCCACTAAGTATTTTTATAACTTACAAAAGGAAGGTTTCTTGTCAGTCTTAGCTTCATCATTATGCAGGGTTTCTTCAGCTAAGTTAGTTAAACATCTGCTCCCTTCCCACCATCTTTTCAATGCTCATTGAAAACTCACTGGCACTTCAGCCCTCTACAACGGCTTCAGAGACATCTAGAAGTTCTGTCAACTCTTTACCATAACTGTATGTAACTAACTATGCAATTAGAGGTTATTAGTAAAACTAATATTAAAGAACATCAGTAATACTTTAACATGCATATAACTTGCTTTTCAATGGCTTTTTGCCAGCATATACTCTGCTAAACCTCTCCCTGCAATTCACCTTGTAATTCTATCACCTGCAGAACTCAGTGTTGCCATTTCTTCACTGTGTTAGGTCAATTTGATTATCCTTAACCTATAAGGTCTTCCTGTCTTTTGGAATTCCAGCAGTCACCCTGAATACATTGCCAAAATACCCGAACTTTACTTAGCTCTGCACCAGGAGTCCAAGACAGTTGTCAAACTATGCTGCCAAGAAAAAGATAACAGCAGATTCCCAGCCTCTAAACTCAAGCTTGAAGAAGAGGTTTAGAGCTAAACTGAGTTTGGATAGTTTGCCCATTTGCAGCTGACAGTGTGAAGAACATCAAGAATGTAGAGATATAATGTCATTTCCTAAACCAAGCAAGGAACCAAGCAAGCAAATCTTCAGAATTGCTTTTAAGTTGATATGGAGCAGTAAGATTTCATGGCTCAACTAAAAGCAGTACTGTTGTACTTTATTTTGAAAAACGCTACTATCCTGAGGAAGAAAAAAGTAGGTCAATTAATTCCCTCACTTCGACATCAAGAGATTTCACATCACCTTAATTACTTCGCCCACTGTTTATCTGAATTTGGCATGTTTCAAAACAGTTCTAGTGATATATGGACCAACACATGCTTACAATAATTGAAGCCTTCTTAACATTTCAAATTCATAAAGCATATATGCAATGTATATAAGTTAACTTACCACACAGACTCCATGAACTCAGGATAAAGAGTTTTATAGTCATTTTCAAAATCAATCCAGCGTCCTAATCTGGTAACACTGGTCTGTTAAGAAACAAACACACAGATTGAAAGGCATCTTAACATTAAAGATCATGATAGACTTCCAATATCCGTTCTGTAAAACAGTTTGATTTTTAAGTGTAGCGTTTGTCCCATACCAATGAAACACATCTATGAAATATTTTGGCCCGACAATAGTTCCAAACAGTGTATTTAAGCAGGCAAAAATAAGCAAAGAATGAAACCATGAACATAACTGTTTAGAACCAAGGTCACACAACAGGCAAACGTGTTCAACACTACTGAACAGAAATGGTGGATCATTTGGATCATTCATCAAACAGAAATGGTGGATCATTCAAGGTTCAGCCAAGGTTCAAATGCCTGAAAATTGCTTTTGATTACAGTGATCTTGCTTCTATTTTAAAACTACTCATTGCAGAGACAGTCAAAATCCAGAACACATAGTCTCTCAGCTTTCAGTTATACAAAAACATGATGTAATTCGAAGACAAAGAAATGCTGAAAGAAATTGATATATCACAAGAAGTTATCAAAACTATTTCAGGGCCAACTGCCTTCTTTGACCTCCCAAAGCTAAGACAGGGCTGCCAAAGACCGCAAGACTGACAGGTGTTAGGCCCTGTCTCAGGACAGATCACAATCACGTCCACTGGCACAGTATATGAAAACTAATGAGTAATAAGCTAGCTATGGAATTCACTTGGACAAGTGGTACTCTCTTGCTAATTTCACAGCTATCAGAATCCCCAGCTCTGCAAATAACCAAGCCCAGAGACACCCGTCCTGATACTGTTAGACACAGACCATACTGAATGTCAAACTAGTAAAGTGAAAACAAAGCAAATGAATTCTCTCTATATTTTCATGTAACACCTGAGCTCCTGAAATATATCAGTTTTGAGTCTGACCTTCAAGTCACTCTGACATTCCACTATTAAGATCCAACACCTAGGACTGATTAGTACAAGGATCCACGAAGTTGAAGTATTATGTTTGGTCTCCTTTTTTTTCATAAGGTTCAAACATTTGCTACCCACTCCAGACAGAAAATAAACACTATCTCCAATAGGAATGTTGGGAATTCCTCTCCTAACACTATCCCAAAATATTTGCATTTATTACCAGCCAAATCACAAACAAGATATTTAAATTAATTTCATTATTTTTATTAATAATCTAAAATCTATGTCTGTGTGTGGAAATACACACATATACATGCACAAGTTTATGCACAAAACAAAATACAAAATCCATTTACCATCCAAAAGACTAAGTATTTGGACTAATCAGCACTGCAAAAATACCAGTTGCTGAAGACACAGCAAGTTAAAAGGAACAACTATGGAAAACAAAACATGAACCAGAATGAATCTTTTTATTTCTAAAAGCAACAAAGAATCATCAATGATGTTTTTGAAATATAAAATTTCAGAGTATAGATGAATGATTGTATATTTGGGGAAAAAAAACCAAAAAACACAGAACACCAGCTCTGTGCTTTTCATCCAGCCATTTGCTTAGATTTAGGCCACAGCTAATCTAACAAAGGCAGCTGTAGTTTCTTCGGATACTGGCCATAACTTCAAAACGCTCCCAAGGGCAAGAGGCAAGTGATACTCAAATAAGAAATTGCTATTTCAATCAAAAGGAATATAGCAGGACTAGAGAACATACAGAGGACTGTGATCAGGTAGAACAGCTTCTGCATGAAGAAAAACTAAAGAATTAGGACTATTCTGCCTAGAAAAAGAAACAACCGATGGTGAAGATAAAGGTTTACTGGAAACCATATTATAGGAGAACTACAGTTCTTCAAACTATGTATAGCAGTGCCTCGATACAGACTGTTTAGAGGACAGCAGTATACCTAGATTCAAAATGTAGCTAGGTAAATTCATGAGGGGGGGGAAAAAAAAAAATCTGTTAGGGGTTATAAACGAGGGAAAAAAATTAAAAATCCTTTGGCCTAAGAAGGTCTTGTGCCACAAAGGCTGAAAAAATACAGCCTGTTCTTCCATTCTTCCTTTGGCACCTGCTATTGCGTGCTGTCACTGCAATATAGCGGCACAGCTAGGAAAGCACCCGGGCCACTCCTCAGCTCCAGAAAGTTATAGAAAAGAGTCATCACTTCACAGACATATCAGACTGACAGTAAATACAAAGTGCTGGGCTAAATGTACTTTATTCTGGCCACACTGCCAAGGACAAAAATAGGGAGCACCAGGTTCTATGCACAGGATGAATATTACTCAGTTAGGAAAAAACCTGTGCATCTCTTCAGAAAATATCTAACCCATCTACTTGGAACAGCTCTCCATTGTCAAGAGTCTGCACAGACCAGTGCTCTCCCTACCACTGCATTCATGGATGCAAAGTTTAGACCAATATTCTCTTGGAAGCCTGCAGGTTTACCCACACCTATTCTGACACAAAATCAGATGCTAGAACTTCTGCTGTTACAGAAATACAAGCTATAGTCCTACACTCTGGCAATGAAAAGACTGAAAAGTGGGGGAGGGGGGCGGCAGAAAAGCAGGGAGGTTAATGTGCATTCCCTTTATTGGTTCCATTTGAAAACCAAAGTCAGATCTTACTTTCAATTTTCTGTACAAGACATGAAGAAAGTGATAACTTGTTCAATGTACCTATTAGCTGTTCAATGTATCTGGTTAGACACTTTGAGCTCCAGGTTACCTTAAAGTAACCTTCTTTTGACATCACAGCAGTGTCCCCGTTCTGAGCCACAATGTTGTTCTTTTTTGTTCCCCTTTCAGGATCACCAGTGAGAAACACAGTAGCTAAAGACATGAGATTTATGCACGTAATCAAATAGACAAAAGGATGAAGTTCTCTCCAGCTGAAAGACTTCTGCACACGTACTGTTAGAAATGTACAGCAGAATATGCACTGAGTCTTTACTTACCTCCCATTCCTTTGAGTATCTCATCACAATTCCTCTGCACTGGTTGTTGTATTCTTCAATCCCCATCTTCGCCACGTCCTCTGGCCCTTTAATGCCTAAGGTCTTGTCAATCTCGTATTCCTGGGAGCATTGAAAACAACCAGGCAAAAAACCCACGCTGTCATCAAAAGCTTTCAGGATTTCTCTGGATAGTTTATTTATGTTCTATGCATTCTAATGAGGCTAAAGGGCCTCCTCTATCCTTTTAAGATTTCATGAGTACTGCACCTGAACTAAGCAGATATTTCAAAGGATAACTCTGGTGTGATTGTTTCTTTACTATCTTTAGAAAAAGAAAAAAACTTTTTTTTTAAACACATACCAAATAAATACATGTTTATAGTAATGAACAGAGTGCCTGGAGAAGGGCAGGTGACCAGTAGGAAGCACCTGAAATCACCACACACGCAAAAGCCAGAGCAACACACTGGACAAAGAACTTCCATTTCTCTTTTAGCAACAAAGCCAGGCATAAGAGTAATAGAAACGTGACTGATAAGCAGGTAACAACATGGAAAGAGGAACAAACAAACATCTGCAGGCAGATTTATTACACATACCACAGGTAAGCCATGGCAATCCCAGCCAAATCTTCTGTCAACATGAAAACCACTCTGATGAGCAAATCTGGTTACTATGTCTTTAATGGTTCCTGCAAGAATATGGCCGTAGTGTGGAAGCCCGGTAGCAAATGGAGGGCCATCATAGAAGTTAAACCTACAACACAAGACAATTAATTAATTAATTAAATCAAAAACTGAGCATCAAATCTTCAAAGAGGATAAGTATATCTGCATGCTTATGCTTCTTATATCTTACTAGGATGACATCAATTTATTATCAGTCAGCACAGGTATCACATGGGCAAAGGGAACATTTCAACTCATTCAATTCCTACTGATTGCCAGTTCTACCAAGATTACTACTGAAAATACCAGCATGCTGCTCCACAGCTGGCAGACACAGGAAAGAGTTGTCCTTGCTTACCTGCAGATTTCTTTTATAAACCCACCAAGCAGGAAATTACAGGTTTATTACTACTGTTTGTACACTGTTGATTCTTCACAAAGTGAAATATAAACGGTAACTGACAGGACAGCAACATTAGCCAAGACTGCTACCTGCAAAGGCAGCAGCTGTTGTTAACAGGACTGAGGGAGGGAAAAAAAAAAGTACCCACAGCTAAGCCACCCTTGCACTGTCACACACAGTTCCTACAGCTTTTAGCAGATTCTTACCTAGGTCTATTCTTTGATTGCTTTAGACATTCCTGGAAACAGTTGAGATTTTTCCAGAGCTCCAATATCTTCTCTTCCTCATTTGGAAAAGTTATGTTTTCTGGAACTTGTTGAACCATTCTTTCCCAGCAATGACCAAGCAGAGAAAAGAAAATACATATTGAACAGAAGTGAGAAAAAAATGACTTCACAAATACAATTTATTGTGTTACAAATCCACATCACCAAACCACATCTCAGTTTTTCAAAGAGCTTGATTCAGTGTAGGCATGGAAGCAAGCACTATATTCTAAAAAAAAGCCTAATAATTTTGACAGACTAGCACCAAAGTTTTGTAACAGGAAAAAGATCCTCCACTCACTCAGCTATGGTCGTTCATTTTTTACTATGCTTTCATTTTTGTTTCCTATAGAACGCAGTCGAAGGGCAAATTATTTTTTTGTTACAATTTTGGGTTTTGTTGGGGGGGTTTGGGGGTTTGTTTTTTTTTTTTAGAAAAGCTTCCAAGTTCAAACTGACCTTTCAGCATCAGTTTGTGAACTAGTGAGACCTACTTTAAGCGCAGGAACTAAAACTAGTGAAGTGGCTCCTTTTCACTGTACATCTATTTCTACCATTTAAAGGTTTAAAACAGCATTTTTCCATCTAGCTAGGCCACTATTCTCAGGTGCTCCTAAAAGCAAGCAGACTTCAGATAGCATAGTTGAAACACATTGCAATGAAAGATGAACATGTGGGGAAGAATTCAAACAAACAGATGAGGAAAAAGCTCAAAGACCTCAGTTGTGCATCTTGAAAAACTCTAACTTGCAGAGTACTGGCAAAACTACTAGTCTCTATCTAGTCTCTTTTTTGTTGTTGGTGGTGGTTTTTTTTTTTTCCTTCCTTCAGTTTTACAAGTATGTCAGAACTAAGCCACAAGGGGCTATTTTTTTGCTGAAAGGCTTTTTTTATTTGGTGGGTTTTGGCCACCAGAGCCCAAAACCATTCTTCAATTCTGGGTAAGTCAATGAAAATCACTACAGGCAAAATTACGTACAAGCTTTCTTCACGACACAGAGAAGAGAATTCTCAACATCATTAGAAACATGCAATAGAGCTGCCTGGTGTTCCAGACCTGCTACAAGATTCAAAGGGGTCAAATTTCAACAAAATGCTACAGCAAGCACTAAGCAAAAGCTCTGTGGGATATTTAAGACAAGAGTTCCATAACAGAAGAAAACTGGTTATGAAGGTTATAACAGATGACTGCAGAGAAAAAACAGGCTCTCCCACCTCTAACTTCAGTCGTGCTGCTCCCTAGCACTTACACCAGAACGAGCTGAGCACTACACATTAGCCTCGAGTTTCGCTTAGTGTTGTAGAATTACAAGCAATGGCACAAGGACTGAGTCTTCTGATTTACTCAGGTTTGTCAACTAGCAACCATAAGCAGCAACAAATGCAAATGCATGAAGACAACACTTCAAGCTACAGATGACATGCTGCCTGGTAGTGCTAAAGTTCCAAAACATTTACTTAAATGAAACCCAGAACATCATAGAACTTGCCAGCTCAATGCTTGAACCCATATGAAAAAATGTGCCCCAAAATGAAACCTACAGACAAATTCCACCATTAATAATTTTTGTATTAATGACAGCTCATTCTCCCCGCTAACAAACCCAAATTATCAAATAAGACAAGAAATTAATTGAGAAACCCACAACCTGGTACACAGGCAACACTGCAACTGAAGAGGAAATCACGAGCTGACAAGGAACACATGGACATGGCCTGGATGTATTCTTAAAAAAGTAATAACCAGTAAGTTACAGTACATGCAACTTGTACAGGAGTTTTCATCATCATATCTCAAAGCACTCAACAAAGCACTAATTAGGCCATTCCACTTCTCAGTAATTTGATCACAGCCCCAAGATCACAGTGCTGGAGACAATGGAGATGATAATAGAATTCAGCCTTAAAGTTTATTTCCTACAAGCCAGCTGACTTGAGGACTAAGGACCTGCACATTTTACTTAGATCAAGCTCAACCTTCGCAATTTAGTGATAACTGCAAAGGTTTTGGCAACTGGCCCAGCTGTCAAGTCCCTATAATCTAATAAATTAAATATATGTTTAAGGTTTAGTCTGTAACTGTGACCGGGCTATGGAAGCTGCTCACATATCACAGACTCCATGCGTAAACCACAGTATCACTGTTGGCCCATTTCTACCAACTGAAGCACTGTATGCACAAACCAGTGTCCAGTAACCACAGGGCACAAATTCATACACACTCTTATCAATATTACAGGAAAATTTCATTATGTCAGAATTCAGAAAAAAAAATTACTGATGAGAATTAATATGTAACAGTGATTACAGGTCAGTTTTTTCAAGTTACGGAACAGAATTTTAAACAGATTGACATTTAAAGTTATCTATGGCTTAACCTCAGCTGAGCAAAAAGTGAAGATTTCTATGTTCAGGAAAAGCATAATCAGTTTATAGACCGAGATATGAATAATTCCATATACCTACAGCAAAAAAAGTTAATTACTATAAGCAATCTAGGTATTTTAAATCAGAAAAAAATCAAGGACAACTCATTAATTTGAACACAGACTGAGTGAAAACATCAAAAACGATGTTACGGAAATTATTATACAAATGCATCTAATAACACAACACTTTTGGACAAGACTCCAAATTTACATACAGATTAGTAAGCACAAGGGGTTGTTTTCTTGTTTCTCTATTCATCTTCTGCTGACAAAAAGTATTAAAGTTTAAGACAATGCACCACTGGGGAACTTTTTTCTTCTTTTTGGTAAGTACACTCACTTTTTCTAAGAGGTAATAACATTCAATAGGAAAGGCGTCAAAATCTGCAGATTGTAATATAGCAGTCTCAAACTTACGCTGGGCTTTTTATCTAGAAGAAAAAAAATAAAAAAGTATTAAAACCATAAAAGCAGGCTAGAATGTAGTTTATTGCATATTAAGATTTAAAGGAAAAAAAAAACAATATTTAATTTTTCAACAAAAATTCAATAAAAATGCTACTATGAATGAAGTGAACCAGTATTTCAGAAATGTGTTGGACTTAACACACATCACATATAGACAGATGATTAAAACAAAGTAGATTTCAAGATATTACTCATTTTCTTGACTGAGAAACTGAAAAGATAAAGAACCAGTATGAACTAGAAGTGCACAAAAGGTCTCCTAATTTCAGCAGGTTTATGATCAGTCTCTTATCCTTGTTCCAGTCACCTTCTCCCACAAACTATTCTATGTAAGAGACCTATGCACAAACTTCCCTCCACAGACTAGGAGGAGCCTCCTTTCTCCATCTACAGATGCCTTCCCCAAAGTTAAACAATGCACCATTTTACATACACACAGAACTAGGCTCCCCATTTGTGCCTTTTTAGGTTCTGAGTTTTGAGGCAAGGCAATTTCTGGGGGAACAATATTCGAAACTGTTCATCAATAACCAAAAGCATCTATTTCTAGAACGGATGGAAACAACCAAGTCTAAAATAAAAGGAAGGATGGATGGGAACAGAATGCTAAGCTACAGAACAAACATTGTTTCTGAAAATCTTGTGCTAATGCCTTACACAGGGAATAAGACTGCAACACTTAATCAAAGACCTAAGAACGGGGCGGGGGGGGAGTCATGCACACCTACTGTAACTAGCACTTTACATGAACCACCAAATAGTTGGAAATGCAAGAACTTATTTAAAAAAAAAAAAAAAAATTGAGCAACCAGTTTTCTTCTCCAAAAGGACATAACGCTGACACCCTGGTGGCCAGTCTCCCTAACACTGCAATTTATTAGTGTAATTACTTCAGGAAAGAATTTAGAACATGGTTTTCTTCACAAAAGTTTTGATTTTGATGGTAACATAGAAAATTTATATTTACACCTTATTCATAGCAGACTGATAACGGCCTAATTATTCCACTGTTCTATTTAATGGGTCACGAAACTGAGGAGTTACAGACTCTTACTACTGAAAAATATGCCCCAAAGTGAGCAGATCAGAAAACTAAACTGGGAAACTAGGAAGTGACAGTTTCTAATTTCTAAACAGGTAAATGAAGTCTACTCAAGCTGAGCCTGATACTTGAGGATGGGTTAGGGAAAGTATATCAAGGTTAATTCATCTCAACATATCACTCAAGATGAAACACTACCCGAGATGGACTATAGGCCATCTGTCCGCCAGCAAGGACTGTTCCTTTCTATGCTGAAAAGCCAGTTAAAAGATTGCTAAAACAGTGAGCGGACTCATAAATTAATACTATGTTTAGACACAAATATATTTCATACTATGCAAGAACTCAGTTTTACCCTGTATCTTATGCTCTGTTAAGCAGATTTTTCTGTTGTCTTTATACTAACTTGATTAAAAGTGTAAAATTTGTCATTGTGCAAAAAACCCTATGTTATTTTGAAATAACTTTGAACTATGTATTTAAAAAGAAATCAGAACCATAACAGTTGCTGTTATGTGCCAACTAAATTCTGCTATTACCCGACAGCCGCTTCCTCAGCACGTCACCAACAAAGCTGAAAAAATATGCTTTCTTCAGTTTCCAGAAGACTCCTGGGGGGATGGCAGAGCCAACATTTGCTGAAGACAGAAACACCAAATCCGTCACAGCTACACTAATCAAAAGTGTACCTTCCTCAAAAACTTCCCCTCTATTAGAAGGATGCTTAAGTGGAATGCTTAAGACATATTACACATTGCAAGGCATCTTAGGTTCTTCATTCAACTAATTAATGAAATTAAGCCTTGAAGGGTACTAAACTCTGCAACAAGAAAATTGGTTAACCTTTAATAAGTACCTATTTCAAGTAATCGCTAAATTCTACCAAAAAAAAAGAATCTGTATAGCACCCAGCGGAGTCCGAGAGTAAAATATCTTACATGTAAACATAACGTTATACATACAAAACACATTAGCCCCAACGCCTGAAAAGGCGCTGATAACGACAAAACCCAGCAGCGGAGCAG
>NW_009198704.1:2756-3822 GCF_000690835.1 Fulmarus glacialis | reverse complement strand
TGAGGGCAAGGGAAGGCTGAGCCTCGCTGGCTGTCCCTGCAGCAGCTGGGGCAGCAGAGCCTGGACACACATGTCTACAGACATGTGGGCAGTCCAGTGCAAAGGGGAGGTGGGCACGGAGAGAGAGCTTCCCTGCACACTGCCTGAGCCCTCACTGTCTGTACCTGGAAAAATGCGTGCTGGCTTGCTGCCTGCATCTCAACTCAGGCGAGGCAGTTGGGGAGGATGTGCCGTGGTGGGATAAAGAATGAGAAAGATGCCACAGTTCTTCAGCATGGATAAGGTTGTGGAGGGAACGTCCTAGAGCCTGGAGAGGTCTAGGTTTCTGGGCCTTTTGCAACACAAGACCTTTGCAACACTTACCCGTGGAAGAGAAGCTGGCAGGTCCAAGGGAGGGAAAGGAGGTGTCTCCTCATGCAGGATGGGATTGGCCTGCATAGGTATCCAGACAAGGAAAAGCAGTGCAGGTGCTTGGAACTGCATTGAGGGGACCATAGAGTAGAGTGTATTAGTACATGGGGCAGCATGAAGTGCCTCCTCTGGAATCCTATGGCTCAAGAGCTCCTCTGGTTCCACGCCCCAGCAAGGTGAAGGGCAGCCTGAGCCAGGGAGGGTGGCAGGTCTTAATGAGTGGCTGGAGGGGGTCTCCTGGTGCAGAGGGGATTGTCCCAGGAAACTCCCTGTTTCGGGCTGTGGCGGATGGCTAAGGATGTCCCTGGACACAAGGGTGGATGGGGGAGGTTCATGGACAAGTGATCATTTTTGCTTAGGGTACACAAGGAGAGTACCCTCCCAACAAGCCTTGTTGAGGGGTCATGTCCTGGCAGATGCATGTGTCTCTTTCCTTCAGTGGCTGGAAGGATGGCAGATACCCCACCACATACCCTTGCCCAACCTCGTCACCTCCCACACCAACTAACACCCACTTTCACCTCTGCCAGAAATGTGCCAAAGGCCCCAGTGGGACACAAGACTCCAGCTGGCACCAGACCAGGAGAATTACAAGAAGAACGACGAAGTGATGCTGAGCTGCCCTGAGGGTTTCCAGCAATCATTCACCCGTCTC
>NW_009198704.1:2439-2681 GCF_000690835.1 Fulmarus glacialis | reverse complement strand
GACCCATGGTTGGGAAGGGACAGCAGAGGTGGCTGGATCCACATTCAGTCCAGTGTGGAGTGCATCGGTAAGGGAGGCATCAGGAGCTCTCCTGGCTGCTCTGCTCTGCCCTTCCTGAGCAGGGGAGGGCAGGCTTTGCGTGCAGAGGAGGTTTCAGTGCACAGGAGATTTTGGGCTCTCTGCCTGCCTGGGGAAATGGTAGGTGCTGCTGAAGGCCATGCCGAGGCAGACCCTGAGGCTGG
>NW_009198704.1:1104-2428 GCF_000690835.1 Fulmarus glacialis | reverse complement strand
GGCGGGGGGTGGCCTCCGGGGGGGAGGGGTCTGGTGGCAGCCGCATCCCTGAGGGTCCCGGCAGGAGGAGGCTTTGGGATCAAGGTGGGGGGCAGTGGCCAGAGCTGCCCATGCCAGGCCAGGGCAGAGTGCTGGGCGTGCAGGTCTCCAGCCTGTGATTCACGGGTGGGCGGGCGGTTCCTGGTGGAGGTGTGTGAGTGCCATGGGTCTCCCTGAGGGCTTCTGGCAACATGTGCACGAGGCAGAGAAGCTCAAGCGCTGGGCATGGCACAGTTACGTGTAGTGGAGCATGTGGCCTGTATGGCATCATGATTTTGGCTGGAGGATCGCAAGGCTCTGACTTCAAGCCCAAGCACAGGGCAAAGGCCTGGCCTCTTCCCCATCTGCTGGTCTCTCCCTCTGCTGTATGCCATCACTGGAGGAGTCAACTTCAGGTCTCAGTGTTTATTGTCTTCTCAGTAATCCTCAGGGTGTCATGGTCCTCTGTGAGGGAGCCCAGAACCAGCTTGTGTTGGTGTGGGAAGCCCCGTACAACATGCTGGAAGTCAGGAATGAGCTATTCTCTGGCGCTGCCCAACTCACCGTGTGCCCCATGACTCCTCAGGCTGGGCCACAGGCAGCTGTGAGCATGGGGAGTGTGGGGACATGGGTGGTAGGAAAAGGGAAGATTCTCCTGTGGGACCTTCAGCAGGGCCCACGGGGGCAGCTCCATGCATGGCCCAATTTTTCAGGGTGTCCCATCTAGTCCCCTTCTAGCCCCTTGCCAGCTCTCAATGTCTCACGTTTGCAGGCTGAACTGAGGGGGCTCTGAGGCTCCAGAGCCAAATGCTGAGCTTTCCATCCCTATGGAGCTTTGAGCATTGCATGGTGCCTCTGAACCCTGGAGCTCCAGCTCCTCCTGGCCTTTCCTGGAAGGCTGGGGTGGAAGCAGCGCGGGGCCCTTCTTGCCCTCAGCCCCTTGCTCCGTGTGGTGTCCCGCAGCTCCATCTCTTGCCCTGCTGTGCCAAGGAAGGGGATCCCGTCTCCACCCCCTGGCATGCCCTGCAGGGCCACCCTCTGGCCTGCTAACACTTTCCCATCTTGTTGGTGCAGAGAAATGCCAGAAGCCCCAGTGGGACCCCAGGTTTATCTTTGCCCCAGACCGGGTCTTCTATGACTTCAATGAAGAGGTGATGATGAAATGCCCTGAAGGGTACTGGTCTTCTGCTACGGAGATCAAATGCGTGAAGTTGAAGCCAAGGGAAGGCTCCACGATTCCTCGCAGCAGCTGGATTGTGAGGAACGGCACAGGCCGCTGGCACCCTATGGACGGGAAAAAAAAAAA
>NW_009198704.1:0-281 GCF_000690835.1 Fulmarus glacialis | reverse complement strand
GCCCCCTGTGAGGCTGAAGAGGTGAAGGGAGCAGAGATGCTACATGGCGAGGAGGGAACATTTACCTGTCCCCCTCTGCAGCCCTTCACTGTCTACAGTGTCACCATCTCCCTGCCCCCTAGCACGGTTGTGTTCACATGGCTACTTAGGACAGAGAATACAGGTATATATGCATGGCGGGGTAGAGGAGACATAGAACAGTCCTGGGCTGTGTCATAGGTAGGGGAGGTGGATAAATATCCACTTTACCTGGCAGCTCAGCCTGATCATCTGCTCCCTGC
>NW_009198703.1:570-916 GCF_000690835.1 Fulmarus glacialis | reverse complement strand
CACCGGGCGGGAGCCCGCAGCCCGGCTGCCTGGGAGGGAGCCAGGCTCATGGGCTACTGCCGGGGTGACCACGGTGCCGGCGTCCCAGGGAGTCCTCGCCGCTCACCCACAAACGTGGCTGGTTCTACTGGTACCCCTGTGCCAGGGGGAGATGGCTGTGCCAACGGTATTTGGGGGAAGTGTCTGTCCCAGCTAAGATGTCCATCCCAGAGAAGTGTCCATCCCAGCTGAGATGTTCATCCCACTTATGGTGTCCATCCCAGCTAAGATGTCCATCCCAGTTATGGTGTCCATCCCAGCTAAGATGTCCATCCCAGCTATGGTGTCCATCCCAGCTATGGGGTCC
>NW_009198703.1:0-348 GCF_000690835.1 Fulmarus glacialis | reverse complement strand
GGTCCCTTCCAACTTGAGATGTTCTATGACTCTATGATTCTATGTCCGTCCCAGCTATGGTGCCCACCCCCGGGGAGGGTCCATCCCGGGGATGTGTCCATCCCAAGGAGGGTGTCCTTCCCCGGGAAGTGCCCCCCCAGCAGCTGCCCCCAGGAGGGGATGGCAGGCCTTGGGCACAGGCTTGGGGTGCCCATTGCCAAGAGGAACATCTTGAGCTGATCTTTAGCCCAGGAGGACGGGGAGCCGGAGCCCCCGCCACATTGGGGTCCACCATGGGACCGCCTTGGGATCCTCCTCCCTGCACCTTCCCAGAGCGAGGTCCCCCCCTTGCTCGGGGTCCTCCTTGCT
>NW_009198702.1:26750-46343 GCF_000690835.1 Fulmarus glacialis | reverse complement strand
GGAGGAGGGAGGAGGAAGGGGAGTATAACCGGGGACGCCCATCTCTCTCCACTCCCACGCACTGTGCGTGGGTCCAGGCCACGTCCCAGCGCCCCCGAGCCGACCGCGAAAGGATGCGCGGGGCCGGGCAGCACCGCTGCAAAGTTGCCCCGGGCCGGTCCCGGTCCCCAGCCCATTCCTTGTCCGGCTCCGGGGCGAGGGGAGGCTACTGTTCAACAACACACAGAGGAGGCTCAGACATGACGGGAAGATTAATTTATCCAATTGAAACAGCAGGGGGAATTCAGGTAGGTGGAATTTAATTACTGGATTTGGAAGAGAAGATGCGAGTCTCCGGAGCTGTCAAGAGCACTTAAAAAATAAAATCATAATCATCAGCTGTTAGTATGCCGGCAGCAGCTCAGTGCCAGGCCGTGGTCCTGTGGGGATGGCCCTCAGCCATCATCCCTGCCCCGTGGGGTGTTCCCTGCTGGCTCCACACACAGCCCCGGCACAGCAAGCCTGTCCACACAGGGCAGCCAAAGTGGGAATTACGGACATTGCTAAGGGGAAAAAAAGCAACAGAGCAGGACTCCAGGAAAGAGCTGCCTCACCCAGCTGTCCCTGCTCACCTGCCTGACTCGCTGCTCTTCTGATCCTGCTACTGACAAGTATTACAAGAGCTGAGCAATCCCTTGCAGAAGACATTAGAGAATAAATTAAGTACTGGAGCAGATGCGAGTCATTCGTGTTAGTACAAAAACTATAGAATAAACCCCATAAAAAGAGGAATCCATGCGTAAAGTAACATATGGAATGAATCGGAGATAAGATGTCAAATGCTGGAAAGTCCGATGCACATGTTGTAAACAACCTCTCCTATGCATTTCCCACACACTCCTCCTGGTTTTATTATTTCCTGCAGTTGTTTTCTGTCACTTGCTAATTTATCATTTGTGATCTTCATCCTCTGTCCTCCTCCGATTTTTTTCCAGGGTTCAGTAAGCCCTTCTCCCCTAACATAATCCATGCCTCTCAGGCCCAACATTCACAGAAAGATGCCCAGATAAAAATTTCATTAGCATCCACAAAAAGGGACATTTCTTTTTGTTTTAAGGCCATCTGACTTTGAAACACCTTTACCAGAACGATGAAATCCAGGTCCAGCAGGCAGGCTTAGGTTGAATTTTGTTTTACAACAGCAGCGGCACAGCCAAGCAGGAGCAGAACTGACCAGGTGGGAAGAGAGCGGAAAGCCCTCATGCCCTGGTGAGCCACCAGCCTGAATCACGTGGGAAGCCCACGGCAGCCTGAAAATGCCACCTCTTGCCATGGCATGCATCATTTGTCACGGCAATCAACCCTCCTCAGCCCTGGGCTCGGGGTAGCTGGACCACCGCGCTCCGGCTGTGCCCCCATGAGCCATCTCTGCCCAACCTAGAGAGGACCTGCAGGTGGATGCAGGTGTTGCTTTCTTCCCCAAACTGTTGCTTTATGCTTTCTCCTGAAAGCTAAAGTGAAGCACCTGAGCAACTTTCAGCAGCTGAGGCACATCAATGGTGGCTTTTCACATGCCTTATAGTTGTCTTCTTACCTTGTGCCCACCCCAGCTACTGGCACAGGCTGGGCTGCCCAACCTAGAGAGGACCTGCAGGTGGATGCAGGTGTTGCTTTCTTCCCCAAACTGTTGCTTTATGCTTTCTCCTGAAAGCTAAAGTGAAGCACCTGAGCAACTTTCAGCAGCTGAGGCACATCAATGGTGGCTTTTCACATGCCTTATAGTTGTCTTCTTACCTTGTGCCCACCCCAGCTACTGGCACAGGCTGGGTGCTGCCTATCACATACCTCCCTGTAACCCATTTGGATCTGACCAAAAACATCATCTTGCCACAAGTAGAAAGTAACTGCTGGTATTTGTTTTCCTGGCTGGGACGAAGTGACCTCAGCTGCTGTAACGCCACGTTCCCCCAACACGTTTGCAGAGGGTGCTGAGCTTTTCCTGCCAGACCTCGCTCCGTGCTAGGAGGGCTTTTCCAGGTAAAGGCACCTGGGTGTTATCGTTCAAAGCTGGATTAAAAACCTCATCTTTCTTGTAGGTCAGACTTTCAGTGGAAGTTATTAGGAAATATAGGGAGGAAATATAGAAAATATCAGGGAAATACATTACAAATTAGATTACAGGTAAGGTAATAAATAGGACAGACCTGACAAAAATGCAATCAGATAATGCTATCTTATTACCTTGAGAAACAACTCCCTCTGCTGAGGGAAAGCTTTATTGGCAGGGCTCGGTGTCGTGATGAATAACCCGCTGTGCCTGGCCGAGATAACGGGCAAAGGCCTGACTCTTCCCCGCTGGCACCGCCGTTACACCAGCGAGGAGGGTGACACCACCAGCGCCACGGTGACACTGTGCAAATCCCTGCTGGAGCCCTGTGGCGGCTCTGCGCAGGGGTCCCGTGATGAGACAGGAGATTTGAGGAGCTCTAGCAATGCATACGATCTCCAAGAAAATCTATTCCTCCTGACCGCGTGCACGTGTGCTGGGACAGATAATAAATCGAGCAGATGACAGTCACAGCCATTTAAACAAGAATGAGGCAAGAGTACAAATCTGTAGGTTCTCAGTTATTTGAAGTCATAGACTTTCAGACTTGTATAAAAATCCTACTGCAATTCCATTAAAACCATGGCAATAAAAAAATCTTTGTTGTATTATTGATACCCATATGTTCCCCATTTTTCTAATTTTTCATCTGCCAATCTCAGACGCTTCACAAGTGAGGTCCATAACATACTGCCTGTTGCCAAGAACACAAAACCTAAGGCCAGCAGTACAGCCAGAGACAGGAAAAAGTCTAGGAAATGGGTATTTAGCATTTGTTGGTATCAGCATTGCAAAGTTGATGAAAAGTGATCGTTTCACGAGAGCAAAGATAGGACATCATTTCTGAGTGGAAGGGGGACTCTTCACAACCGCAGCCCCAGGCGATGGCCCTGAAGGTTCCCGCCTTTAAGGAAAAGGGGGTAGGGAAAAGCAGCTCTCCTCGCTATTTCAAGAGCATCCGTAAAGCACAGCAAGAATATTTCCAATGGAATTTAATCTCAGCCAGGTCTACAAACCAGCTGGGCGCTGCTTCAGTGCAGTTTATGCTAGGACTACTCCTGGGTTTGAGTTCGGTTCACATCAAAGATCCCATTCACAGAGAAAAAACACATTTCTTTTCCAAAAGGATCGCAAATAGTTTGTTCCTGGAAATTTGAAAGGGGGATAAACAGATACCCTTGAAAAATGATCTGAGAAAAGGATCAAATCTGCCCCTGACTTGAGATGCTGGGGAGACCCAGCTGAACATCACAGGTTATTGTAACGTGGAGGAACCCCGCTGAGCTCTGGCTGAAAAGGGGCTTCTAGGACACGGAGCCCCGCTGCCAGGGGAGGACCTGGTGCAGCCCGTCGTTTGGGGCAGCCCGGCTCTCACTGCTGTTTATGGCAGTGCAGCTTCTCCACAAAGAAGTGCTGCTTGCGGTAGCAGATGTATCAGAAAGAATACGTTTGTTTGCAAAAATAAGAGATTTGAAAGGGTCAGCATGGTAACGTGTGGTTACACAGGGAGATGGATTTCATTCAGTGGTCAACAGTACCCTTGTGGTCCCTGCTCCAGGCTTGGGGAAAGACGCTAACACAGAAGTTTCTCTCCCACCCCTGGAAGAGGGTGTGCTACACCTACTGAATTTAACCACGCCGAGGGACAGGGCCAGGAGAGGAGGGGGGGGACACCAAGCTGCTCCCAAATAGCTGTTTTGGCAAGTGCTGACCATTGGCATGTTTCACAAGAAGCCCAGCTGTCCCCTCGTCACCCAGCAGCCGAGGTGCCAGCCTGGGTGCAGGGCCTCCAGGAGAGCAAGCCAACACATGCCCCTGGCCCAGGCACCACCCGGACAGCCCCAGCCCGCTCCCAGGGGATGACTCAGAAACCATTTGCTACTTGTCTAGGGGTGGAGCTGTGCTTCGAATGCCAACAGCCATGTCAGTGACGCTTCCAGGTTTATATTTAATACAGGAACAAAAATCCCTTTTTGGATCTGTAGCTGTTCAAAAAGCCTCCAGGTCAGACTAGGTCACCTAGTCTGTTCCAAATCCAGTCAAGGTGGGCAGAAGAAAGGGAGAAGCCAGCAAGTTCTTTGCACGGGAGCAAGGGGAGATCGTTGCTTCGCCATGGGGGTCCACCAGCTCTGCAGCACTTGTCACCACCGTGCCTCGGCCCCGTGGCATGCTGCTGCAAGGGTGCAAGTGTGGCCCGAGACAGTGGCTCCCCGCCCTCGGAGACAGTGGCCCCCAGCCATGGCTACCATCACACACAGCCCTCAGGGTTGTGAACGACAGCGAGGGCTCTCTGCCACCTCAGACAGTACCCTACCATCTCAAAAAGCAGCTACCATGAAGGCTGTTGAAGATCCTGTGAACATTATCCCACATTTTTGTGGCAGGTAAGCTCTGCCTTTGATTTTGTGCTGTAATAGGAGCCAAAAAAAAAAAAAAAAAAAAAAAAAAAACCACCAACAACCACGGTGCTTATGCTGAACAACGTTCTCTCTGCATACCCTCAGAGAAGACCACAAATGTTAGAGACAGCTCTGGCCTAATACCAGGAGAATTGTAAGTTAAAGTTCTTTGAAAAAGTAAAAGCTTTATAGCTGGCTGTCTCCTTTCTCCCACTGAGATAACAGAACTGTAGCTTGTCCTACATCTGCAGCCTAAACTGGAAGGTCAAACATGAAGCTGTGAAGCACTCACCTTCTCCACTTGGGCGATGGTATCGCTCTGCACCTCCTCACCTGCCGCTGCAATCAGAAAGGGAAATGGAGGAATTCCTGCGGGCTTTTTGCCACTGCTGGAGTTGCAAGCAGATCTTTTTCAGTAACTGTAAAGGATTTTTTTTCTTTTTAATTAAACCACAAGCGTTCTTCTCTAGCAAACTTTCCACGATGGCATCTCCAGTTAATTAAAGGTTTAAGCTGTCAGGAAATGCTATGCATTAAAAAAATAAAATAAAAAGGAGAGCTACTTTAATAGCATTTGTTAATTGAAGTTCTCATCAAGCCAGCTGCAGGAACACAAGCTGTTCCTCAAGTAGATGGGCACCAGCACGCATCCAGACGTTTGCTTGCAGTTCCTACCAGTCAGGCTCCCACCTTCAGCCTAGCTTGTGTGACACGGATGAAGGAGGCAGTGCTGAGCTCCCTCACCGTTGGGACAAATGCAAAGACTTCTCCATAGTAAGGCTGGAGGAGGGTGGGGGGAATTCTTGCCTACCACAACATATTATATCTTGCATCTTTAGCAACTGTAATTCACACTCTCCCCAGTCTTTGTCTCCATTTGCTGGAGCACAGGTTTTTTTGGATTAGATGCAGCCTTTTTACTAGCTCCCAGCATTTCCAGATGCCCAATGGTGCCAGTACGAGCAGGTGTGGAACAAGGGCCAGAGCAATGGGAGATTTGAAGGGAGACACCTTGACTTCAGCATGTGGCTGGGGGACATGTTAGGGAGCACAAGTACAGAACTCTCAGGCAGTGCTCTTCTGCTGTGACCACCTTCAATACTGTTCACCGGCTGCTTTTGACCAGCACTGCTTTTGTGTAGCTTATTGCCACAGGAGAGCCAAGTCTTCTGAGTCCTGTCTATCTCCAGATGTCTCTGGTGGTTGACAGTCTTTCCTGATGCTCCACAACACAGGCATTTTCTGGGGAGAGCTCATGGATAAGTGATGGCTGCTGATCCCACAGCCTGGTTTTTCCATGTTTTGACCAGGGGGAAGCTGCCTAGCTCCAGGTTACTGCATCAGCAACCAGCGGGAGCCATTGCAAATAGTCACAAAAGAGCATTTGAGACAAAGAAGGCAGAGAGCTTTATGGGCCAAGTTGCAGCAAACGATCAATAAACAAAAATAGCAAAGGGCAGATGAACCTTTACCAGCAGCACCTGAGCCTGTAAGGTCCTGGGCACCCTGCAGCCCTCAGCACAGCTCTGGCAGGCACCCATGCTCCCAGTGCTGCTGTAACTCTACAGGGGAAGCAGAGCTGCTCAGCTGCCTCCCAAGGAGATGTGCTCCTGTGTGCACGCACACATCTGCACACACACCCCCATCCATCTCTAAGAAAGAGGAGAACCCTGCCAGAATTCAGACCAAACCCTTTTGTTACTTTGAATATGCCAAATGAGTCCTCTTAGCCAGCTGCAGGACTACATCCCTTAGACACATTCAAGCCCATAACTGCAGTTTGGACAGGAGACACTCAACAGAATAAAGAACAACTCAGGTGATGGGTGAGAGAACACATTAGCCAAAATAAAGCTTTATCCTTAAAGCACCTTTAATGCCTCTGTCCTTTTGTGTGCAGGTGTTAAGCAGACTTCGGAGCCAAATCTCTACTTCTGCGATATGTAAGTGTGGCCCGATGCCAACTGGGATTTAGGCATCTATTAACACAGCTGGCAACATGTAATATTGCACCAGGCATTTTGTGGGAAGGAGCACTTTCACAGCTGGATGAAAAGTCTTACCCTCGTCTTCCTCCTAGAAAATTTTTCACAGAAAAAATTGACTATTCATCCCGCCCCTCTCCTGAGGGATCCAAAAAACTGAAGAGAGTGAGCCACACACTGCTTGAATTCTTAAGATTTCAATCCCATTATTTAGGTGAAATGCCTAGGAATAGACATTTCTTCCATATACAATCAAACGCTTTAATTATGAAGACAGAGTGATTTATATTTGATCAGGCAATCTCCTGCTCTCAACACAAAAGCTCCAAGGGGCTAACAACTAACCCCACATCTCCTTGAAAAATAGTTAAGCAGTTACTCTGTGC
The DNA here is from genome assembly GCF_000690835.1 of Fulmarus glacialis. NCBI lineage: Eukaryota > Metazoa > Chordata > Aves > Procellariiformes > Procellariidae > Fulmarus > Fulmarus glacialis. Next base: position 39,487 of record NW_009198702.1, on the reverse strand, counting down.
AAAAAGCAGGCATAACCTCAAGGTCTATTCTTGCTCCACGTTAATCTTTTCATGGGATCCACCGTGATCGCCTACAGGAGAACACACACAGTGCTACAAATTCCACCTACCTACAAGGGAACAATATTCAACCCTGAACATGCTCAGGTGGATTAACATTTCATTTCCCATCACCAAGTCATTGCTGGTGGTTAGAAAACAAAGCAGCAGCTTGATTTCCCCACTAACAGGACAAAATTTCAAGGCTGCTGTTTAAAAAACAAAGTAATGTTTAATTGCACACATTTGTTTTGCTGTTATTGAGCAAGAACAAGTTAGAAGCCCAACAGCATTATTTTTCCTTCCCCACATAACACCTCATTAATGCATGCAAACCTGTTAGAATTTGTTAGTCCCAGAGGCTCTTGTTGAACCAGAACGATCAATAGATGCAAACAGAGCAGGTAAAGAGGCAATCAGGGTGCTAGAAAGTTGAAATATTTTCCATTAGGACACCATAATAACTTCCCCTGAACAAGCATTTCAACAGCTGGTGCTACGAGCAAAGGGACATCCCAGGTAGGAGCAACCCAGGCGAGACACACGAGGGAAGAGACGCAGCTTGACTTGACCACACAGAAGAGAATGTGCTCTGGGCAGCAAGACGTGCTCCAAACAGCTTGGGCTATCCCACGCAGGAGGGGTGTTTCACAGGAGATTCTGCGTACGGGAGATAATTGGAAGAATCGGAATCCAACGTTTCGGGTTCTGATCTCCTCGCAGTAATGAGCGCACAAACAGATGATGCATATGCATGAGAACATAATTAAGAGTGGTAAAACCTGGAAGATTTTCAAGCTCCATGGCAATTACCAACTTAAACACACAAAAAATTAAGATAGCCTTATACCCAAAGGAAAGTTATTATTCAAAGTGCCATGCCTCATTATAGTTAGCTCAAGCTCAAACAGCAGGCTAGCGAGCAGGGGAGAGCTGCCTTCCATTAGCAGCAGGTGCTCTCCCCGGGACGGAGGCAGAATGCTGACATCCTTCTGCTCTTGCCGAGACATCTCAAACAGTCCCAAAATGCTTTATTGGAACAAAAATAGAAGGCTGAGGGTGCACATGACTGGCAGCTTGGGCTCCCCTGTTGCTCTTTGGGCTTCTCTGGTGAAGAGCATTCATGGACAGAGAGCTACCCTGTGTAAATAGATTCACTAAATAAATGTGGTAATTATACTGAATATTATTCTCAGTAGAAGCAGCAGCAGGGAAATGATTTGCATAAGAAATGTGGATTATTCATGTAAATGAATGTGTTATTTGTTTATAGAAAAGATTAAGTCTTGTCTAAAGACCTAGAACTCAGCTATACGTAAAAGCTAACACTTAACCAGCGTCTCATGCCTTCACTGTGCTCTGCTCGCCTTTATTGAATTCATCTTTGCAGGACTAGCTATGTTTTTCTCATCAGTCCATTTTGCTAAAGCTCAAACTCCCCTCAGTCCAGGGGATAGTTAATCTTCTCTAGCGAGCCTGTTTTGGCTGCCATTAAAGTACCTTTACAGGAATTCAGGCTTTTCATCTTTGTTTCAGCAAGCTGAGACTAATGGCAGGAGAAAGAGGAGTGGTTTCTAGGTTTGAAGAGCTGAGCAAAAAGCCTGACTTAGAAGGATGGATCCTTTAGTTTTCTTCCTCCATGTGCTGGATGGAAGAAGGGGCTCAGGTCCCAGGCTGGCTCTGCCCTGCACAGTCCAGAAGCAGCCAGGAGTATCCTCAGTTTTGGGGGGCAATAGTATCTCAGGGCAGGCTAGCATAGCCTTGCAGCCCCCAAGAGCTGAGCTACTGATGAAGACACTGTGTGCCCACCTCCCACCCTCTGTGCCACCCCATGGCATGCTCACCCTTGGGGTACTTTCACCCTGCTACCTGAGCAATGCGGAAGGGGTCGAACCCATTGCAACCACCTCCTATTAACATCAGGACAGCTGCATCCTTCACCCCAGCAATCCCAAGCCCAGGGTTATTCAGCAAGGGAGAAACACTGACTGAACACAAGAAGCAGAAAGGCAGCCTCAGCTGGCGCTGCAGGACCTTCAGCCTGCCACTCACCCCTGCAAAACAGCCAGCTCAGCTCCTGGACCCGTGCTGGGAAGGACACAAGCACCCAGCACAGCCTCTTAGAAAAGCAGCTTTACCAACAATCAGAAGACCCTCAAACTAGACTTTGCCCTCAAGAACCTGCTAACTAGAGGCAGCTCTTCTTATATGCCGAGTCATTGAGGAGAAACACTCTCAGCTGATCCTAACTTTTGTGAGCATACAACAGTGTGGGCCACCTGAGGACCTGTTGCCTCTAGTTGCTTTAAATAATTTGGGAAAAGATGAATGTCTGCCTCACAGTCAAGCGGGAAGGGCTTGATTTACTGTTGCGGTAAGCTCTCCAGTGACAGCTGTGTTTGCAGCTCAGGTTTTGGCACCTTCATTCAGCAAGGCGATGTGGACTTCTCAGCTTGCTTCAGCTGTTTCAGGTGGTTGGAGTTGATAGAAGTTCTCTGATGCAACATTTTATGTAATTTAAAGAGTAGTGTTGAGGAATGGCACCTCCTCATGGCCCTTCCACCAAATTTCTCCTGAGATTTTGTATTACCAAGTACTTGTGCTCCATTAAAAAAAAAAAAAAAGATGAAGAAGGAACAGGGGTTCCTTCTACTGGACTCAGCAATTTATTCTTGCAGCATATGAATTATTTTCTGTTAATTCATCCCCTAAATTCTTTATGTGCTTAGCTATGTGTTAGTTTGATAGAGTATCCCTTTCTTTTTGCATTTGATACAATTAAAGTTCTGCAAAACTCAGCGGTTTAAACTCTCGGAAACTTGTGCACATTGGAAAATATTGATCCAGATGATGGCTGTGAAGTGCCCAAGTCTTGCTTCGATGCTCTGCTCAAGTAGAAGAGCAGGCTGAAGTGGTTCAGTTCTCAGTAATGTTCATCTCAGCTGTTAAAAAATCATCAGCCCTTCAGGTCAAACTACTTTGGAGATGCTCAGGGTTGTCCATATTTGCCCGATGAGCATTGGGAGGCCACGAGTCACAGTTCTCCACAGTCCCCAGGGATGAGCATCTTAATGTCAGGCTAACATTTCTCCAGTATCGCTGAAAGGCAGGTAGTGCAATGCTGGTAGAAGTTGGCCACAACAGATGTGCTCAGCACGGGCATCACCTGGGTTTCAGAAAAGGGCTCCGACAAGCATGGCTCCAAGTTTAAATAAGACCTCCAGTGGTCTGTCCCACCGCTCTCATGGATGCGGTCAGACCCCAGTGCTGGGACACGTGGTCTAACACGAGCCAGTTCCTGCGTGACTTCAGACATCAGCCCGGAGAGCTGGAGCTAGTGAGCAACTGGAGCGAATGTTGTTCAGGGGAGCGGCGGGGAACACCTCAGCCCTTCAGTTTTAATCTGTTGACACATGCGCACCCAGGCCCTAAGAGCGGGAGACAGTTTTTAAGACTAGGGTTTTCTGAGCTGTGTGTAAGATTAAGGAGCAGGTAGGAAGTGTGTGTGATGTTGAGTTTGTTTTCTTTTTCCTTTTAAAAGGAAACACAATAAATGACAATAAACACCCAAGTTACAGAGAAGGGGCAACATGAAATCTCATATCCAAAGACGTGCAGCCCTTCAAGATATTCCCTATATCCAAAATGGCCCGTGGCCATTTCCATGACCCTTTCTCTGGAAGGGGCATGCTCGCTGTGTGCTCCAAAGCTCTGCATTGCCTGCTCAGTTTTTAGGGGAAACACGGTAGTAGGGGCTGGATCTAGAGACTTGCAGGGCAGGCACGGCTGCAATTTCTGGAGCGGTATTCCTAGCTAACACTTTGGTTTTGAAAGGAGCAGCAGGAAGAGAGAGACAGTGGTAACGAGGCTATCTCGGACATAACCCCACTCCTCGCATCCTCTGGGAACTCGGTGTTTAGGTGCAGAGGCAGGAGTCTTCTGCAGCCTCAGCCCAAGCAAGCAGCAGCGTCGCCCCTGCCAGCAGCCAGGCTGAAAGCACCTGGGTCAGGGTTGCTTAAGACCCGATTTCTTCACTCATGAGCTCCAGCTCTTCAGCAGCACAGAGCTGCTTTCAAGCAATAAGTGGTTTATGTCTAGCTGCAGCGTATTTATGAGAAAAAAATCCTGCTTTTACCTGAGGAAAAAAAGCTACTTCAGAGCAACTACCTCTTTCATTTTGTCTTGCTTAATGAGCACCAGCTATAGACATCCTTCTCGTAGCCACGTTTGCAGGGGTGTGAGGATCTCCCCGCCTGTTTCCTCGGGGTGCTCGGCTCTTAACCCTTCCCTTCACATGAGATGCGTACGTGGCTTGTTAGAGAAAAAATGGGTCTTTTTAAAATATGACTCTTCATAGCAATCCACATTCTGGGTCTTTTGAACCTGAAAATGTAATTTCCACACTTGTACATGGTTCACTAACTATTCCATCAAAATGGGCTTCGGGAGAAAAATGGAAATTTAATTGCATGCTTTGTTAATGGAGATCCCCTGGTGCAAGATCATGGGTGCAAATTTTCCTAGAAAAACTTGTTCCCCTCAACAGGAGTAGCAAAGTCCATTTCCATTGTCTCACAAAACAGCTGAAACTTTCTACAAAACCCAACTTTGTTTTCAACCTGACTCTTACTATGAATTTGGACTCCAAGGACCAACCTGACTGTCCAGCTATAACATTATTAGTGATAAAGGGGACGTGTAATTCACCCAAGAATCATTTTCTATGACACTTTCCACCACTTCTTCAACAAAGAAGTAGGAGATAAGCCCAGGCAGGGAGCACTTCTGCCTGGTATCTGCAGCCACCATAACGCCAGGCGGGTGCTTTGCAAGTGGCATCAGTCTCGGCACTGCCAGGCTGGGTAGAATTAGTCAGGATTTTGTAGGTTTTTTCCTTTATCTGTGGAAAGTCAGCTTCCTACATTACACAGCTGATCTGAGCAAAACAAAGGTCTGCCTGCATTGGAAGGGAGCGCGATGGAGACATTAATTTCCCCAGAATAGCTGGTGTAACAAATCAATCCTGACTGCACTGATAAATTGAACTTCAAGCTTGGTGATACTGCTTTTCAGGTCTAATCCAGTGTAAGACACAGCAGGAAGGGAAGGCAAAGGCGCTCGTTAGCATTTCATTCTGCAAGGAGCTGCTCCCTTCTCTTTCAGCACAGTATTGCAACTATTTTTGAGGAAGGTGACATGGGGTGCGCAGGTATGCGCGGGGGCGTTCGTGCAGATAGCGAGGTGCAGAAGAACTGCCCAGCGATTGCTGGCTTCTTGCCAAGCCCCAGACCTTGGGACAGGATCATAACTCGAGCTCCTGGGTGCCAGTGAGAAAGAAGTGCTGCTTATGGGAAAAACCTGGCTCACAGCAGTATAGGGATTATACAGCAGCAATGCTCTGGTACTCAAAGGGAAGAGGAGCTGGTGGGCTGGGCTTCAGGAGGCTGAGGTTCGGGTCAAGTCTTGACCGCAGATCCCCAGGCTGAATACAGACAGATCACTCCCCCTGGGCACCACAGAAGTACTTCTTTTTCTAAGTAGATGGCAAGTCCTGCTCTCCGGGTCACACAGCAGCTAGCACCCTGGGGACCTGATCTTTCTCCCCTCAGCACTGTGGCACTGTAAATAATAAAGGGGATTTTTGCCCTTAACTTTTTTGAATCTGGATGTAAACATCACACCTGTGGGAAACTCAAGCTTTTCACCCCTCTTCCACATTGGAGCACAGGGTTGCATTCAGCCCGAGTCCAGCAGTTGGGAGAAACGTCTCCCAGCGCTCTGTGTTTGGGCAGAAAGCTTGAAACACTGGCCTGAAAAAGCTCACGAAGGAAATTTAAAAAGACTTAAGGTTTGCAGATTTTGAAATCCCATTGTTTTAATTGAGTCTCCTGGTGGGGTTGCAGGACTTGAGGGGGGGTGAGCAAGGACTGGTGGACACTTGGATTTGGCAGTGGCTTTGACTCTATGTTCCCATGTTGCCTCTTCATTCCTATTGCTGCCCTGTGCAAAGGTCTGCGCTGCTGGGACACCTTGCACTCGCTCTGCTCAGCTGCCAGTCTGTGGGCACTGCCTGCCCCAGGAAACAGGCTTTTCCTTCCAAAAGCTTCAAAGTCCTAATTTTTGTGGCTCTGGTGCAACGGCAACTTGCCCTTTAGAGGTCCCTTTTGTGGGTCATGGAGCTAGGATTACATGTACTGCTTAATAATTAAAAACAAAGCAACGTTATTCACTCCACACAGAGCATCTCGTGGTATGGTCAAAGTCCACCAGCACAGCTTGGACAACCACGATGGTCGTTTGTGCAGTAGCCACCTACATGAATATAATACCTCCCAGCAAAGGACTGTAACATGCTTTTAGGTAAGGCAGGAGTCTTGGCCCCACTGTAAAATTGGTGAAAAGGAGAGATGTGACCTCAGAGAATGGCACTGCAGTATCTCAACAGCAGTAGACCTTCAAATTTTAATTGATTGCCCACAAATAAATACACAGATAGGCAGAAATACTCAGACCTCAAACCTGGCCCAGCTTGGTATCTCTCCAAAGGTGGTCATCCTAGCTGTCCAAGGGCAAGAGCCCCATTATCTTGGGATGATTTGCCTTGGGGTAATTTGTCCCCAGAGAGAAGCTCTTTGCCTTTTGCCTGAAGCCAGATGTCAGGTCTCTCACGACTGCTCCAGCCATGCTTGTCGTTGCTGTAAGTCTTAGCCCCTTTTTGAATCCTGTTAGGCTTGAGAGTAGAGCCTGTCCTGTTGCCATCTGGACAGAAGCCCTGACCATGCAGAATGCATAAAGCGAGGCTGACAGGTACCTGCTGTACCCCGACTGCTCACTAAACGTGTGCACCAACTATATCCAAAAAACATGAAATACTTGCAGTTGTGTGTGTGTATCTTGCGGCAATAAGCTCTAGCTGAATATTTTGTTTGCAAAGGATTGATTAGTTCCTTTCAATTTCACCTCAGTCTTACCATTACAGTATACCTCATCATCCAGCTCCTCTTCACACTCCAGCCATTATTTGCTATTCTTGCTATTTGCACCTGCCTTTTCCAAAAGGGATCTTTATTAGCAATAGCAGTCTCAAGCCACAGCCCCACTTTTCTTTCATTTCTGCTAGAGCAATACCACCCACTGCAAAGCTCAGCATCTCTATAAACACTGTGGTTACAAACGAATGCGTCCTTCAGCAGCCTTTTAGACCATTTTTCCACAATGCACATTGTAAATGAGGAGTAATATATCTTCAGAATTGCCCAGAAAACGTTATTCCGTTAGCAATATAAAAGCCTCACAGTGTCCGAGTAGGTGCCCTTGCCAAAAACATTTTATTGTGAGCCAGATAATTCAGTTTGAATTGTACACGGTTTGGTATAATCATTCCAGTAAAGCATTCTTTACAATTCTGTAACAGCAAGTCACATGGCTCAATAAAGTTTACTGCTGCAAATGCTTAGTGATTCACGGCATGGATGAATTCTGTTTCTTTCCTGGATCAAGTAATCAATAGCAAAATAATCTCCCTGCAATTACATTGCTCTGCATTAAAGAGGTGTGAAGTAAATAAGTACAAAATCTGATATAAAAAACAATGTGTACAACATTAAAATGAACCGCAGTTTGAAACTGGGTATCCTGCACCACAGTTTTGCACATGGCCTGTGCCAGAGCTATGTCCAGCATACTCCTAGCCTTAAATGATTCCTGCTCAGCTGATTACATACACTGTGCAACAAACCCAGTTGGGACTGACAGATTTTCATCCCATGACGTCCAACAGAGTCCTGCTGTGAACACTCTGCACTCACGCAGACCACCCCGGCCATCCCTGTGGGTGCCAGGGACCATCTTTTTCGGCACACACTGGAAAAGCAAGACCTACGCTCTCTTTATCAACCTTTTTGGTTCTTCCGGTGCCGCTCCCGCACACAGTAAATCAGTGTTTATAACATCCCCCACTGAGCTGAGTGCAAATTAAATCAGGCTAATTTAGTTTGCACCATCGTGTTCAGCTGCGAGTCGCAAAAGGAAAGAGAGGCATGACAGTTGGGAGAGGGCATGTGCTTTGTGATGGGAGCTGCTAACTGAGCCTCTTTGGGAGCCCGGCAGGACGGCAGTGCTGTGACACCGCTGCTCAAGGGCCCTGGATGTCCCTGCTCCCTCTAACCTGCTCTACTCCGCAGATCTGAATCCTGTGGCTCCAGTGACACCACAACAGGCCACTCACAATAGATGGTAGATATATAATCTGTTACAAACAAGTATAAACACAGCTATCTATTTATCTGGTTCTAACAGTTTTCTCATAAAAACAGTATGAAAATGATACTGTTTAGAAACAGACTATTCTGGGGAATAAGGAGCACACTGTTGTTTTTACTGTTTAATGCCTCCTGACTGGGAACACTTACACGCGATGGGGTTTCTCTCTAAATATGCTTATACTGTTGCACAGGCTTCAATGCAGTGATAAGCACATACCTGAGCTCAGGCTTTTGCTCGTGTTTACATTCTTACCCACAGTTCACCTCATTCCTGAATCTCATACACACTCTAAAAGGACATTTATGAGATTAAGCACCTAAAAAGTCACAAAAAGCCAGAGGGAAGGCTGCCTATGCAAGCTTAATATAACTCCTTCCTACAAAGGCATTAGAATATGGTCTTTCATTACATGTTCATTCCCGTTGGAGCTCTGTTTCATTCAGTGCCTAGACTAGGCTGTGCACTGAAAAAGAGACACAATTGTGCTGTCCACAGCAATGCAAAAAAATCAAAGCAGGAACCTATAACAGGCACTTAGCGTGGAAATTTCCAGCCCAAATAAATAAATGGTAAGAAAATTAAGAAGAATCCTATAGATAGATGCATCAAGTAACTCTAGCAGGGAGTTTGATGTGAATAGTCCCACTTATAACATGTTTTCTAATGCTGTTCACAGCTATGCACCCAGTTTCTAGTATTTAATTAGCTACAACCTACATGTGCCTGCATCGTTTGAAAGTACACACACACTCTCTCTCTCTCTCTCTCTCTCTCATCCTCCTTTATAAAAAGTAACTGACAAATATCCGAATGTTTTACCAGACTGCTCCTGTATCATGCTACAGAGAACAGCTATTCCCTGCCAATCTCTGGTGACTTAAAGACAATATGGGATCAGTTTACTTCTCACTGTACTGTACTTTTCAATCTGCAGAGAAAACCCGCTGCCTTTCTGAAATAAATCTGCAAACATCACATCCTCCAGCCACAACAAAGAGCTGGAGGCCTGGCTCATCACTTGGTCAAATCAAATTAGGTTCTCTTCAACAGGGCTATGCTGACTTATGAAAGCAAAAGAGATGGTTTGAATGCTTGCAAATCACCTTTCCAAGTCATGGCTAGGGAAGAGTGTTCATTCAGATAGTCCCCACCCCTTCTTCCCCACAAGCACACAGACTCCTGCCCTCTACCATGGGCCTAGTAGCTACAGAACTGAGATTTCCTCTATTAGGTGACAAGCCACACGGGGCAGGGGCCATTCCTCTCCCAGGCTCAAGAGCCCCATCACCAAGCACAGCCTTTGGGCACCACCACAACATATGCCATCCTATAATAATAACAGTGCAACATGAGCATTAAGTAGGTCGCTATGCTCCATAGTGTCATACTGTGCACCCATAGTGTTTAGCACCCAGCAGTCTCTTCTCAGAAAGGTTATCTGAAGTGAAATAGGACTCAAAATAAATACATTAATTAGCAAAACTTCAATTCACCAAGTCTATGGTCATTAGGTCAAGTCTGCTTGAGGGGAAGACTTTTCATAAGAGGTGAATTGCAGGGCTGAGCCCAGAGAGTCCAGTGTGCACAAAAAGCTGATACGAGGCAACCTCATCCTAGTACAGGCCCGGTTGTCCCCTCTTCTACAGCGTTGCTTCAGGAGTACAGTGTCATCATCATCCACTGTAAAGTAATGGGAAAAGTAGGTTGAAATCATCCATCCCTGAGAGCACTCTGCGATAGTCACAACTGAACTGGACTATGGGGCGCTGGAGATTTTCTGTCTCCAGAAGGAGCAGAAGCCATAATAAAGCCCAAGACTTAGAAGCCTGAAGCTCCTTATTGTTTCTACCTACTTTGTAAGAGATCAGGTAAAGAGATCTTTTTTAATGCTACATAACAAAACACGCAGTGCCACTTACAATGAAGGAGCCTGCATTTGTCAGTCAGGGAACGGGCTTTACCTCAGATTCCCGGAGATATATCCCTTTGCCATCTTGTGTTAAGTTGCGAAAGGCCTCTGCAAAAGAAATAAATGAGGAGCATTAACTTAATAGCCAAGCGATCAACACCAGTGAAGACGCTCTCTCAAGAAAAACGTCAAAGGCAGAGTTTGTAGGCTATTCACAAGTGCACATGAGCGCCTCTTTCTGTTGCTGGAAGGTCCCTGAGGGCTGGGACACAGGGAGCAGCTGAATAAAGTCAGGCATGTTACTGTCTGTCCATCCAGCCATGAAACTTCAAAATGCAGGCAGTCCCAACCTCACCCACTACAGTTTTGAGACATGTGCAAAGTGTCTACAGCACAAGCTCACAGACTGAATATCAGCTGTCTCATCATCACAATTGCAGTCCCACCACAGGTATATTCCAAGGCTCTCTTCTTCCTGGAAATGAGCAGTCCCCATCTGTAATTTGCCTACCTCCTCCTACATAAGGCTGGTGCAAACCTGCAGGGAGCTAAATCACTCTGATATGTACAACCTGGATGTCTGTAGAAATTAACTGGTGGAAAGGTAAAGAGCTTGATTTCCTCTATCTGTCCCTTCCTTGAAATTGATTACTCTCGGTCTATTCAGAAGCCCAATCCTTCTAATTTTGACCTTGCCACTGCCAGCTAGAGCAGCATCAGAAGGGCCAGGGCTTAGCTGGGCAGCCCAGCTTGCCTGGCCAGCCACATAGTGCCAGCCTCACCTCCCATGATCTCCACTCGAAGCATGAAGCACACAAAGCTCTCAAAGCTGATCTTCAAGTCAGGGTCACCATATCTGATTGCCATCAAATTACAGACTTCATTGCTGAGTGAAATGCCTTCATAAAAGGAGAAAGAAAAAAAAAAAAAAACGGAAAACAGAATGAGATGGCAAAGCCCAGCTGTAGGCAGCTGAATGTTCACAGCTATGGGTGTGCACACAGCCGTGAGCAGGCACAACTGAGTGGTCTTCAGCCCTTCTCCAACAGCTTGGTTTTTCAAACCTCCCTTAAGATTATCAAATATCAGCCAGCCCAAACCAGACTACCCTGTGGAGATATCTCCTCCAAACCTGAAAGGGTTCAGATCTGATCCCCTATATTCACAGTCCTGCCAGAGTTGGAATAAAATACACATGGGCACCCCTTTGCTCATGAGTGAATGAGGGTAATAACAGCAGCTGTTTAAGAGCAATACTCCACAAGAGGGTAGGAAAGAAGATGAAAAAGAAAATCCAGAGGAAGCTCATACAGAAAGCATCAGTCCCAATGTCAAGCAGCATTTGCAAGGAATAAAAGTATTTTCTATTCATGGCCTGGGATTTTAGTTTGCTTTAGCAGAGGTCCACCTGGGTTTCTCACTGTGCTTTCACTGACTCAGATGAACTGGCTGAACCATGCACCAAAAAGAGGAGTGATATTTAAGCTGTAAACCTGCAAAAGAGGCTACAAGACTGAGCACCAGCCCCCATGCAAAGCTCAGTAACAGCAACAGAGTATTTGGACTCATGTGTATGGTCTTCCATTTCTAAATCAAGCTTCAGACATTATATTAGTGAATTCTGCCACCAGTATTTCCTCTGCTAGTTCACACTTCCAGGTTCAGTCTCTGAGCTGTCATCTTCAGCAGAGGTAGCAATTCAATATGAGCTAGATCTGACCTCCCGCATGTATTCGCACAACCCCACACAGTCTTTTAAAATTAAATTAGTAACGAACAGGAAGGGATTTAAAAACTGGGTCTAAAATAGACAGACACTTCTGTTTCAGAGAACTATCAGTATGAGACCACAATGAGGCAAAGATTAAGTAGCCCATCCCACAGCAAAACAATTTTCAGATATGTTTACCCAGCTAAAGAGGGAAGCAGAGATGGCTAAAACCATGCAGCTTATGATGTTTTCCATTCCTCCTGGGCTCTACCTACCATTCTCAAGATGTTTCCCAACCCCGGGCTTTTTCTAGCCTTTATGAGGAAGAGAATAAGACTTGCCAAGATGTGCTGTGCACTCACCTGTCTCCCGTACAGCTGCATGTAGTTCCACAAGGTCAAGCTTTCCTGATCTGCTAGTGTCTCTTTTCTGGAAAACTTCCTGGGGAGACGGAGGAGAAATATATTTTCACACAAAACAAACCCTCCAAAAAATAACAGACAACACCGAAGGGATTGTGAGCAGGAAGATATTGCAAGGGGACAGAGAAATTATTATTATACCAAATAGAAAAGCAGCCTTTTCCACAGGACTCTGAATTCCTGGATACTCAGTGTGCCAGAAGCATTCAGCTTCGTGGAAGAATTAAGGTCAGAAGAACACCCATTACATAAAAAAACCAAACAAACCAAAACCTCATAGCCACTCTAACATTCACACAATTATAATATGAGGATAATGATTTCTGAGCCCATAAGCCTATCTATAGGCTTGATCCTCCTCCCACTAAAGTCTATGGAAACCCAGCTGCTG
>NW_009198702.1:0-26738 GCF_000690835.1 Fulmarus glacialis | reverse complement strand
AGGAATCAACCCTTTCCCAAACCAATTCCATTCTGTCACAACTGAACTGTTATTATGGAGGGTGAGAAGTTCAATAAGCAGGGCCATGTCCTGGTGGTAAAGAAATTACAGTAACAGCCAGCCTGCCCTAAGAAATAATGCTCCAGTGAAGTATTATATGAGTCAGAAGCATCACTCATGCCAAGGATACATCCAGGAGCGCCAAGATACTCTGGCAGGCATCCAGACTGAAACTTAGGTGAAAACTCTGGAAATCTGGAGAGACAAAAAAAAAAAAAAAGAAAAAAAAAAATATTATTTTGAGGAGTCATTGAACACCTCTCAGAAAAACGGACTCTCCCAAAATTCCCCCTCACTTGAGAGGGCTCAGGCCCCAAAGCCTTTGTGAAACTTTATACCCACTTGAGAAGACGTATCATTTATGATGATAAAAATATGAGGCAACAGAATGGATTCTACTAGTCTCAGAAAATCCAATAGGAGCTCCCTGCAGGCATGTAATACAGAATGAAATATGGTGCACTATCTCCAGCTATTAGAGAAAATGGAAGGAAAAGGACATCCAAAGCCATAATCCCAAACAGAATTTACTGCATGACCTTGAGCAAAGTCACTTGACCTGAAGAGCTTTGGGGAGCAGCACTGCAGATTAATTGAAACTCTTGTGCTAAGCATATCTCTCTCTCTTTCACAGACACACTGACAGCCCTGTCAATTAAAAGTACAGGCATCACTGAAAACATGATGCTGCATCAAAGCTTAGCATTCCTGGTTCATACATAAATTACATGAAGAGTAACAGAAATAGACTCTAATCTCACTGCAAATCATGATAATAGATTGTCTGTAGGCTTCCACTGAGCAAGGGACAGAACCATAACTCACCAATCCCTTCTCTGCAGAAAGTGAAGATGTTTTAATCTTGTAACATCCCTGTTTAGTAAATATGAATCAAGTACTGTAAAGTTTTTAAATGACTGTTCAACACAGTCTTCTCACAGATAAGACAGTGCCTGGTGGGTCACTTTGCAAAGACAGAAGAGCTATCCTTGTTCACCGTTGTAGAAAAGGGAGCAATGCCAAATTCAGCTTAAGTGGAAAAGGCATCTCGTCAGTCTTTGTTCATCTTCTTTGTTGCCTATAATAGCTGGACGGTGTATTTTCAGTGTTGCACATCAGTTGTTACCAGTGAAGAAACTGGGAAGAAAAACTGGATTCATCATTATATCTGTAACTTCATTGTTGTTGTTCAGAGAAAACAGCCACTGCAATACCTCGCTGTATTGTCCACGTAGCATGTCCACGTATTGTCCACGCTATGTCCACGTAGCATTATTTATAACTAGGGACCAAATTATGAGCTTGAGGAATGCTCTGGGCTGCCACTGGCAGAGTGGATGTCACAGTCCTCATGAGAGAGACAACCTCAGGGCTCACCTGGTTCTCACAAGCATAAGTTACACAGGCTACCTGCATCTCCATCCTGTCTCCCAAACACAAACAGAGCAAGGAACAGCCCTATGCACGCATAGCAGGGAAGAGTAAATAGGAATAGCAGGCATGAACCAGGTACATCAAGATAAAGACAAGACCCCATTCCACCGCGTAACTGCCTACAGACCAGGCTAACTTTCTACACCTTCTAGCAGTGGCACTGCTGAGACTGTGGCAGTGGCACAGGGTGAAATGAGATACAGTTTCAGAATCAAGGCGAGGTCAAGCTGGGTTTGGAGGTCAAATTCAGAGTCTGCACCCACACACAATATCTACGCTTGTTCTTCCCCCTCATTCTTTCAGTTGTTGAAATTCAAACTAGATTAGCTTTGCTTATAACATTTCTACCATGTTGATTCACACCCCAGCAAATCCTTTCTCTCTGGAAATCTAACATGGCATCAGAAGAGTCACTTCAGTCAGATTCAAGCCAGTTTCTCTTCCCAAAATTCAAGAAACAGATACAGGAGCTGAGGCTTTTCTCTTAAGAGGGTTTATTTTACAGAAACATTATTTCTCAGCACTTACTTCTCCAACACATATTATTCAGGATCCTCTGGAGCTGAACAGCATTTATTTCAGGATTCTGTGATATGGAAGAGAATTTTTATTTTTGGGGTTTTTTTAAGTATTAAATCACTTTTCTCCCTCTTTTGTTTTCCCAGCATGTCCCATCTTCATTATCTGCTTTTCTGGCCCCACTCCAGCCACTGTGAAAATCAATAGAAAAGACTCCCTTTGAATATGACAAGATTCTCAGCCTGCAAGAGCTGCAGTCTGCTCTGGCCTAAGTTCTCAGGGCTCCACACAGATCAATGCGGTAGTGCAGATTTACACTGAGTAAGGATCCAAACCGTTAACCTTTCAGCCCTGGTGCCATCTGTCCCATCAAGCACACTGTCAATAGACCTGCTTCAAATATTTCCCTTTTATCACTTACAAACAAAAAAAGATGGAAACTTTGGAATACTTCCTCCCCAAACTTTTCAAGGCAGAGACTTCCCCTCCTCCTTGTTATACTAAAGTTTACAGGTTTTTTAGAAACTGTGACATTTGTTTGTTTGGAGGATTTTTTTAAATGTCACTCTTCAGAAATAAAAGCCTGTTTTCAGATCATTCAGGCATGCCAGGGTAACGCATTGAGAAATGGCAGTACTGCTTGCCTCTGTGCGTACTTGGACCTCCTGAAGGCAAAGGACCAGCACCTCGCAATATGTGGCAATTTCTAGCACATCTGAAAGCCACACCGTTCTCAAAATCAAAATCTTAAACAAGTGGCAAAAAGTAAAAGCATTGCTTTTTTTTTTTTAATAACAGCTTCCATCAAAATATTGCTATCAAAAATGCAAATGTGTTTTTGTGAAATTGTGTTTGCCAAATAGAGTGTATGCTGCTAAATACACAGCCACCTTTTCTGAAAGGTGAAACGCTTGCATCCCTCACCATAGTTAGTGGGATCCCTTAAGGTCAACTCTGTCCCAGATCAGGCCAGAGAAATCATTAAAAAGAATCTTTTACAATAAGGATCATATTTCACTAGGAAAATTAGTGAAAAAAAGGAGGTGATGGGACACCTGGTACTTACTTCACCTCTCAAAGCAAGTTAGCTGCCATCAAACAACATGAAGGATGTACGAGACAAGTGTCAATATTTCAGGGGGTGTACTCTAATAGGTGACTTTCCCTAATGAGTGTAAGAACACCCTGAAGGGTAGGATGGATCCACACAGCCCACCGCTTTATCCCCAGTACAGGCAATAGGGAGACCACGTGAGCCTGGTCAGCTTCTGCAGTCCATTCTCCTGTTTCCCTGGCACCCACACCTGGTGGAAAAGGGATCTTAGAGGGTACATCCCTGTCTAGTCCTTTAGTATCTGTTTACGGACCTGCTGCCCATCAGTTTGCTAATACCTTTTGAGCTTGTTGATACTGTCACATCCGCAGTGTCCTGTGGCATTAAGTTCCAGGCATTCACACCCTGTTGTGTAGAGAAGTATGCCTGTCTCAATGCTAACATATTCCTAAGCTTTGCAGTTAAATCTGCTGCATGGAATCAGCACTGTACACACAGCCCAACCTCCCGTGGCCCCTCTCTGTTCCCCACACTTCCATGTCCAGACTTCCCTTGAACATCCACATGCTTTTACTTTCACAGAGCTACATAATAGCTCTGGAGGAGTTTACCCTGGCAGCTCATGCACACACTGACCTGTTCAAAATGCTTTGTGAAGAAATCCTCCCAAATCTTGCCTTCATACCTATCAACAATTTCCTTTAAGATATTAAAAAAAAAAAAAAAAAATCATTATCTCGAAGAAAAATTACGCCATCCAAGACAGAGTTACTAAAGATCCTTTCCCATAACTGCACTCTCATCCTCTGCCCTTCCACCTTCTCCCCACCACTGCAATCAATGCTACCTCACTAATGCAGCCCACTGTTAAGATAGCTTGCACCTCATAGAAATGCTATTTCTTGGAAAGAAATTCTCAGATAACACTCAGTGGGGAGAAACATTTCCCTCCCACCAAGCTCTGCAACAACAAAGGATGAGGCTCACTCCATGCCAAGGAGAGAGAGAAGGATCTCTGTCCTCCTTTATACAGAAGAATAGAGGAGATGAAAGAAGGAATGGCCCTGTTTATGCCAGGGGAACAGACTATGCTAAACTCCCTTATGCAAGTTGCAGGCATGCATGTACTGCCATTGAGCTCAGTTATTTTGAAAATAACCTATGGACCACTGCATAGAAACAGTACTGCTCAGGTCCCATGATGTCTTCAAAACTTTCAAGGTGTGAAAGGAGCGGAGAGAAGTGCAAGAATAGACCAGGAGTCTCCAAAAAGCCATAAATGGGAAAGACTGCAGAGTGCGTAAGACGGTGTCACTAAAAGAAGTTTGCACAATGCAACTAACAAAGGCATCTAAAAATTTGCCCATCCCCTACATTTGACTGCATGTGTCCACATGGTCCAAGGGACTTTGCCTGTAAACCCAAGCTGCCCTTTCAAAAGTGCTGCAACACAAGCACTCACATTCTCACTCAGCCTCTCCACAGGGCAGAGCAACAGGAAAAACTCAACACCCAGAGCTGAAGACCAAATCACAGACCTCCCACTCCCCTCATATTCACTCACCTTAGAGAGGGTGAAACTGGTGTTCCCGCCCATTTCCCTGGAGATGCAAAAAAGCAGACACATTAAGTACGTATCCCAGAGTTGTGTGTTTGTCTCATCACAGGTGGCATCCCCCATTCCCCAGAAGGGGCCCCAACCCGCTGTTGCAGCATATGTTTTTTTCCCCAGTGCTACAGCTGCGGTAAGGGAAGCCTTCATGTCCATACAGTTCCCCAGGGGCTGCTGGCATTTGAAGTCTCCGAAGCACCATTTCTGCACAAGCAATCACCCTAGCACAGCCAGCAGGGTCTCCTGGCAAACTCATGGTGCATTAAAAACTGTTGTCCTTCTCCAGTCTCAAACAGGAGTGTGCTGCAAGAATCCCTTGTGTGCGCCTAGGTCAACGCTTCTTGAAAGGGTAAGGCCAAAAGCAGTGCTTCATCCACTGAGCATCCTATGTTGGGAGAGACCACAGCCAGCCTCTCCAAAAGAGACTGTGCTGCCTTTTGCATGCTGAAGTCTTTATGCTGTCCCCATTAGAGTAGAAAGATCAGACCATCCCACCATCTCAGAGAACTAGGTGCTAGCAGAGGGGCAGCAGCATCTCACCGAAGAACATGCTTCCTGGAGAAGACCCGCAGGATGAATTCAGACTCCTGCTGAGACTCCAGGGTAGATGGGACAATCACATAGACACCAGGCTGCAGATGGAAGTCATGAGTCACTTCCCGCTCATCAAGGAAGACCTGGTGCTTGTTCACAGGCTGATGTCGGGTGAAGAAAGCTGGGGGCAGTTTTCTGTTGCTTTCCTGGTACTGTTAAGGGAAGAAACAGAAGAGAAATGTGTTCTGCACCAGCTGAACAAACAGACAAAAGCCACGTGGAGAATTCACAGGCATGGCATGGATAGCCTGCCTTGACACCTCAGATTTTTTTTACAGCACAAGCAGATAACAGGGCCCAAAGGACTCAGTCTCCCCCCAGGACATGGTGGTTCTCACCACGCACCATGCCTGCCCAATACTAGAATGACAAAGAACAGGGCTTCCTGCAACATTATCAACAATATAATAGCACTTGCAAGGAACAGCAGCAAGGACTGGGAGGAGAAGTGGCTTCTGTCAACCCAAGCTACTGCAAAAGTCCTTTCTATACCAGCAGAAGTGACTGCAGGCAGGAACTGCTCTAGAGACTGCTCTTCATTAGCCGGAACACCCCCCCTATCCCATAGGTACCATGCACTTTGTTCCCAGCTTGTCCTTTGCACTCAGGATCTGGCAGCAGAGGATTTTTCAGAGCACCTGGGATCTGAGCACACGGCAGGAGCAACCTAATCCCTAACCCTGACTCCGTGCATGTGTCCTTCATTTGCCTGACACTCTTGGCTCTTACAGATGTTTCACTCTGCAGGCACTTTTCTGCAATAGGAGGATGGATAAAGTGTTGATCCAGGCAACACTGAACTCATTTTTAATGCCACTCTCCCTGCCCAGTACACAAGCCAAATAAATAATCCTGCTAGCTAAGACCACTGTCACCTTCTGATCTTGGCTGTTCCTCAAAACATTTAGCCATTTTACTCCGCAGCCTCGTAGTGGAGATGCTATTCCTCTTCCTTTGCCAGTATTTTTCTTACTAATAGAGCAATCTTTCTTCTGAAGGGTTCGGGGTTACTCCTCCTCATGCCCCTTATGTTTAAATTTAAAGTTTTTATATTCCAGTCAATACTTTGTTGACTGTAGTTCCAATACCTTAGATGCTTTTAACTTGCCATCTTTCTGTATTGATCTTGGCAACCGCTACAAACCTGAAATTGAAGTCCTGGCTGCCATCATTCCCCCTTGGGTGTGGCACAGCACATTTCCTCTGCCAAGAAATTTAACTCACATGTAACCCTGATAGTGCCCAAAATATTTAAGTCAGGAAGGAGTGGCATCTTACCTCATGGTTACCATGCTGGAAATACAGTAGCTGGGAACACAATTGTGCTGCCCTGACCTTACATCCAAAGTAGTTCTTTGCCAGCCCAAATTCAAAGGGACTCTCATTTAAGAGGTGTTCTGAGTAGTAACAGAGTGGAAGATATGCCCTTTCAAGATAAAAGGAGCTAAACCTTTCCCTGTTTTAAATAGCCTTCTAAGGCCAAGGCCAAAATTGGGACATACATCAGGGTTTAACTTCCAGGGCCCTTCCTCAGGTTCCAAAGGCTCCTAGCTAAAGAAAATGCTAGAAATACAGCTAGCCTGAGGCAGCCAAAAACACCTGTAGCATCAGCTCCAGAGCATCCCCAGCCAGGAAGGAACCTGAGCTCCCTGGGAAACCCCTGACTTGCATGGGATACAGGCTCTGTTCCTACCTCATCCCAAGACTGGGAAGCAGCAGAAAGGTGGCTCTGGCTCCCCTGAGAGCTGCAGCGATTCCAGCTGAGACACAGCCAAGAATTGGGGCACCATCCCACAACTACAGGAGGGACAAAGTGCTGATCAGATAAACACTGATGCCACTTCTAATACCTTTGAAGACCCAGCGCAGAAGCTGAACAACTAATGCCCCTTTTTAAGGCCACTGAGCCCTCCTGATACGGCTGGTCTTCAGAAGAGTCAGTAGATAGTGACTTACTGTGGTGCCTTACTGAACTCAAATACTCTGTTACTAGCTGTCAGCCAAGGAACAAAGGCAAAACCAACACCTTCAGTGTTGTCATAGCAGCTGCACCAGCCCAGGTCCCCCAGCAAACAGCCAGCAGCGGTTACAAGGTACTCACCTGTAGGTCCACCTGCAGAAAGAAAAGAAACAGAGCATCTGTCAGACAGGGACCTCTGGGTCTCACACAACATAGCCATATCATTGCTGGGAAGCAGCTACATATGTTCAGCTGGGGTCTTTGCCTTCAGAAACCTCAGCCCCTCTACCTGAATACCCTTCCCCACAGCCATCTCTCCATAACTGTGCAAACTCACAGCAGCAACAAGAGCTGTGGCTCTGTTCAAGCGAGGAGAGTGGCTCTGCAAGGCACTCAGATAAGCAGAGAATTGAGGGGGTGAAACTCTCACTCCTAGTGATATCACTTACCCTGGTTACAGAGGGAACTAGCAGTATTCACACACGGGCAGCTGCCCCGTCATACTAGGAACACTTCTCAAGCACAAATTTACCATGGTTGAGAATAATCTGAGGGCAGTGCTCTCCCTGCCCCAAAGGGAGACTCCTGGCACGCTCTCCCAGCTCTTGCACATAGTCTCAGAGAGGGCAAATTAAAGCCCAGTGTGCTCTGAAGCAAGAGGCATTTCTTACTGCTCTGCAGGCTGACACACAGCACGCTGGAGAGGCAGCAAGTGTGGCACAGAGCCTGAGGGAGCCTAGCCCTGATGTGTGAGGAGACTGGGCACAGGCAAGGAGAAAACAGCCCAGATCACCCTGCACACAACAAAACTCTTGGTCTGCAAAGCTCTACAATTTACGGGGGCTGGAAGTTTTCCTATCTGGTGAAAGCAAGAAAAGCAAAGCAATTCTTCGCACCTTGTAGAGTGAAAATCCAATGAAGAGGTGAGGAGCTCGGTTCCGGTGTTTGCTGCTGTGTTTCTGCATCAGGGATATAACCACATTGCAGGAACCCAGGCTTTTCTTACTGTCTTCAACTGGTAAAACATTCAGCCAGTACTGAGGGTTCATCCAAAAGGTGACTAAAGAAAACATTTTGATATCATTTTCCATCACAGAATTGATTGCCAGCTTCCCACATGATGCCTGGCATTGTTCTGAATAGGTCACAGGTTGTCTGGACCTCCAGACCCTACAGGGATTTGATCTTAGGGTGCAGTTTACAAGTTTAGCAGTGCAACCACTGCGTAAGACAAGAGGAAGGCCCAGGAACAAGGAACTACATTTCTGCTCAGCTGCAACTAAGAGTTCATTTTGTTTATAAATGTATTCCTCTATCACCTCCGGTGTATGAGCTAGCTGACTTCAGACCCCACCTGCTCTGCTTCCAGAAGGGCTGAGACTCTGCATTTCCCATTCACTTCACTTAAAATACCACTCCCATGAGGTGCTGAGGATACAAATTTTAACAGACAAGTTTAATGCCCCAAAGAAGCTCAGTGTTGGCAATTGATTCTAGGATCCTGCATCTCATTTCAAGCCATAACCAGCCCACTGCCCTATGTTTGTAAGTGATGCAGCTTCTGTGATAGCAGAAACTAGTCAAAGTCCTTCAGCTAGTTATTTCTTATGTTTGTGTGGAGGATTAAGCAGGAAGAGCATGTTTCTGTTGTCAATTTTGTGTTAACAGGTATTAAGGTGCTGGTAACTGAGTCAGCAGAGCAATGTCACCCCAGAGTCATCCAAAAGAGCACCCCTCACCATTACAGAATCCCAGACTTCCTCCCGCTGTGCTTCCTTTAACCCATCTCCCACTCTTCAGGGAGTACATCCACTTCTTCCCATCCTCCTGGCTCATCAGGTCTGGAGTTAATTTACAGATCGTCAGATCTACAAAATGAATTTTAAAATCTCGCAGAGACATCCTGGGAAAAGAGTGCCAAGACAAATCTTGTCAGCAGTTTAGTTTAGTCCATATGGCTTATAAAAAGAAAAGGAAAGGGAGCAGGGAACTTCGAAGCCGCAGCATTCTGTGTTACATATGGTAATGCTCATATTTTATTAGGCAGTAAAGAAGAGAGCGTCTGCTCCAACAGCAGCATCCAGCAGCAGCAAATGCATCACTCAAATTTCAGCAAAAGATAGCAGGACAGAGATTAAAATAATATTGCCACCAAAGGGACCGCAGTGAAATGACACGGGCGACAATATTGCCACCTCGTGGCAGAAGCTGTGGAGAAACCACGAACAAACATACGGCAAGCAAGAGCTTCCCAAAGCTATCTTAAAAATAAAAGGCAGGACAAAAGCTCCTGAAAGCTGCCCATGTCTCCAGCAGCCCTGGGAGACCTGGCAGTGTCCTGCTTCTCCCCAGCTCCTGCCATTGAAGAACAGTGCATCTCTCTCGTGTCAGCACAGCTACTGCTTCTCACGCCGTCAAGCAGAGGAGGAGAGCAAGAAAGCAAGCATGGGCTGTTACAAAGCAGATCAGATATGCCTCGACCTAAGTGGCAACGTGCTGCTTCATCTCCAGATGCAGCCCCAGAGCTACTGGCAGAGAGGGGAGAGGTGAGACTGTACCATTACCAGAATTCTCCATCCTCCTTCTTCTTCCTCAGCAAAATCTTCTCCTTCGGGCTCAGCAGCTCCCATTTGTAAGAGCTGAGGGCAAAAACATGAGGTGACTAACCAAATGTGGCCTCAAATTCAAGGCAGAGTACATAGATTTCCTCTATAAAAAGAGGCCAAATCCCTGCCCCCACATATCTCCACGTTTATCCCCCGCTAAACACAGGCCCCCTATGCCTTCAGCCACGGGAGACTCTCCACAAGCACTCTGGGTCCCATGAGATGTAGCTAAACAGCTCCAGTTTTCTCCAGCAGAAGCCAGAAATGTTCCATCAGCCAGTCCATTCACTTGCACACGCAACTTCAAAGTACTTAAAACATAAAAATCTAGACCTGTTTTGTTGGTTAATTTTCTGCCAAAGGAGACATAAAGGGAAGAGTGTTTGGCATAATGAATGAATGACTAGGACAGCACAAGAGGCAGCTGGGAGTCATTTAAAAGGCAGGCCTACAGTATGTTGCTCATTATGTTCTTCAACAAGAACAGCTGGTATGTTGTCATTATGGGACAGACACACATCAGAGAAGTTACTGCTCTGCAGACAAGGTGAAAGTCACTTACATTCCCAACACCTCCCTGTGCTCTTCCCTCGTCCCTACCCCGGAGCCTCAGCAAACAGGGTCTGTGCAGGGAATGGTGTGAACCTTGGAAGGAAGCAACATGCTCCACTTCAAAGAGGAATAAGACACAAGTCTACAGTTGCCTGTGGTCTAGAATGCAAACCACTGTCTTTCATGGATCCTAATCAAGAAATTCAGGCAGATGCAAATATATAGGAATTTGCCTCATTGGTTGCTTTCTCTGATCTCATACCCAATTTTATTTCCCCGAACAGCCAGGACAGAGGATTCCTTCGCAGCCACCCAACTCCAACACTTTGCAGCCCATGGAGGAGTTTGCACGGTCCCTTCTGTGTGCCCTGAAACATGCTGTTTGTTTACAGCATCCTGCACAGCTATCTGTCACTTTGCATGCCATCCAGATCACAGCAACACGGTCAGCATCTGATGTTCATATTATGTTTCCTCTGGCATTCAGTGAATGGAAAAGCAGAACTGAGCTTGTTGAAGCTGCATGTGTGAAGTGAGCCCAACTACGTGAGCACTATCTGCTGGAGAAATACAAATCTATCAAGTCATTGCTTTGACACCAGAGGGTCTGTGCAAGCAACTGTTAGTTATCTTAATGCTGCTCTCAGCACTAATTCATGCCTGAAGATGGCAGCATCTTTCCTCCAAGAAACTTTTCCTCCCACTCAGTATCAGACCTTCCCTTTTTAAACTCACCTGTCACTCCAGTCTCCTTTCCACTCAATTTTTCCCCATGGATTTCTCAGTCTTACTAGGTTTTCCGGTCCATATTGACAGGTCACCTGCAGAAAACAGTAACACTGTGCTTACCAAGGTCTCAGCAGTTCTCATCTGGTTTATATGACTGTACTATGCCAGACATTAACAAAGATTTTGTTTGTTCTCATAGAAGCCAGCAAGTATGATGATAAAAATCTATAAACAGGTAACTCTGAATGCCGGCACAAAGAGATTAAGATGCTTTATCTTACCTTCTATAACTGAAACCAGAGACCTCACAGATTCCTAATTTGGAGACTTGACTGTAAATTCCTCTTCC
This sequence comes from Fulmarus glacialis, assembly GCF_000690835.1. NCBI lineage: Eukaryota > Metazoa > Chordata > Aves > Procellariiformes > Procellariidae > Fulmarus > Fulmarus glacialis. The sequence goes on along the minus strand of NW_009198702.1, from coordinate 15,269 downwards.
TTTCCAATATCTGCTCATTTTGTCCTTATGTGGGGGCAGGACTGTACTACTGTGAAAGCTAAGTCCTACCCCAGTGGCAATGGCACAGCACTACGCAGCCCATGGGGCGACCACATAGATTAGTGCCTCCTGAACTGGGAGGCCATGGTGGGAGAAGAGGGACCCAGGCAGACTAGGGGCTTTGTTGGCAGTATACAGCAGAACGGCTGACTTCACATCGGCTCCACATGCTCAGTCAGTCCCTTGCTCCTGCCTGGCTCTTCATCCCATCAGAGGAGCCAGACTGACAGACATGTCGCTGATAAAGTCCATACTTAAAACCTTCCTACTGTGTGTGTGAGACACAGGCGTGCAGCATCCAGCTCATAGTATCTCTTCCAGCTTTCCTAATATCTCTTGCTAGTGGTACTGAACGTGCTTTCACCCACATCTATATCACATGTCCAAAGCCCCACAAAGTCCTTTGCCATCCTTGTCAACCTCCTTTTGAGGCTGGACAAGATGATAGTCATCCATCAGCCCAGAAGGAGAAAGCTTGAGCTTTCTCCCCTCTTTGGGATTTACTATTTTACTGTCCCTTACCTCTAGACAAGTATCTTCAGGGGACTCCCAATGATACTTCTGCAGATCAGTGGGGTCCAGCTGCACTCTCTGCACAGGAGCCCAGTTCGGTTCCCTTACTTTAGCCTTGACTCACATTTCCATCTGCAGTTTTTCATGTTTTGGCCCTTGTATGCCATTATCTTTACTTCTCTATGGCCCCTCCTCTGACTTCAGAGGAAAGCTTTTTACCCCAAGTAGGTTTCAGCACATCCTCCCAGCATCCCCAAAGGCCAGTCCTTTTGTCCTTAACAGCCAAGATGCATTTGTAGGTGATGCTCTCAGCAGAGCCCTATGAATCACTCCCACCCTTAAAGATATGCTGATCTATAACCTTTGTCCTTTACATCAAGGTCATGATACTAAAATGGACACACTTGAAAGTGAATCTTTAAAAAGCACGCAGTCTCTTTTAGCCTTAGACTACGAGAAGAGCATTGGGGGAGGAGATACCATAGTTGCCCTGATTAAGGGTTGAACCTATGACTGCAGTAAAAATTGCTGACATCCAGACAAACTTGGACCCAGGAGATTAGGGCTAGTCCTACCTTTCTAATACCAGTTACTGTGTAGGCATGGCCAGCAACAAGCCCATTCTTCAGGATCTTTGTTGCCTGTGTACAAGGAAGAGAAACAGAAAGAAAAGAAACCTTTTATTCTATCCCTACTTACACAGCAGACTCATACCAATACCACAGACCTGTACCTATGTAAGCAATGACTCTCAAAGTAAATGGAGAATGGTTTGAACTGAAAAAAAAATTAAGTCTAAGGTCCTAAAAGCCATATTTTGCAGTATGCTTGGAATTGGAAGGTTGATTGGGAAGGTCCCTTCCTAAATTGTGAATCTTTGGCTAGAGACCATCTCACTTTTAAAAAGTCCAGGAGGTCAGGTTTTGATTTTCAGAACGGTAGGGCTTTCCAACAGCTGAAGTGTTAGCATAAGGCTTGGAAGCCAAGATTTGAATTCATGTTCTGAACTACACCCCCCTCTATCTTCGCTATAAGCTTACTCCATTCCTCACTGCACCATCTGTAAAAATGGAAAATTTATTTAACAAAAATGGGAAATTGCAGTAGGTCCTTATTTAATAGAGGTTCTTTGATAGATAAACCAGTTCCTAAATGTAACAACAGGGAGCTGAGAGCTGCAGGGAATCAATCCATGTGCAAAGTTTAACATTAAGAATGTGATTTCTACAGAAAGTCACATGTGGCAGCTTTGATACTTTTTGAGTCACAATGACTAGCTGAGTAGAGGGAAACAGGTCTGGAAAGGCTTTTAGCTGTGAATGCCACATTCAATGCGATGTCATCCATTTGACGTCCCTCCAAGTCTCACCCCTAAATGTGTCTGACAGCCCATGAGAGATCTGCTGTAGGTTGCTCTTGTCAGGATATCCCAGAGATCATGAGGAGCTGTTGTAAGCTTGATTCTTATATTAACACCACCTGTGAAATCCACCAAGGCTTCTGAAACTTGCCCAATCTGCAGATCTTCATAGGAGCCATAAAGTCTAGCAAAAAAGACATCAGTATATTCGTGGGGTTATAGTCACAGATGATAGATTGAGAACAGCATGCCAACGAAAACATACAATAAAGGTTTGCAAAAGCAGAAGGAAGGCTGTAACTCATGTTTAATTTTAGGGGAATTTTGGCATTTAGGAAGAGGGGAATCTAGCAAATTGCCTCCAAGATTGGCCATAGTTTGAAAGGGACTCTTCACTCACTGTCATCCCTCACTGCACAGTAGTGAGAACATGCCCAACACGACTTCTTTGATAACTCTGCCGTAGCGAATGTTGTCTGAATTTATCACCTGACACTGTGCTGTATCTAAGATACAGTGTCTTGAGAGGCACACTGTCTTGAGAGCTCAGTCTCCAATCTGATTTTCTTTACCATTGCAGTGCAACCTTCTCTGGTCTTCTTGTTCTAAGACTAGCACCAAATGAAAACAACTGAACTTCCTCTCCTTTGCTGTGATCTTTCTCTCAATGTTAACTAGAATTTTTCCCTGCTCTGCAGAGATTATTTCAGCCCACTAATAACAAACTCCATCAGTTATGCCTTGTTGCTTTCTTCTTAGTCCTGATAAACTACTCTAGAAAAAACACCCTGGAGAGAAACCAGTATTCTCATCGTACCATGTGACTTGTTGAATGCCTCAGCTTTGGTGGACCCCAGAGCAGGAACTTCTACCAAAACCAAAGTACAATGCTTCAGCAGACCCCCAAAATGAAACTCCTTGGAGGTTTCTCAAACTGATAATACATCAAAGGAGGCATCAGAAATCATTCACCTTTGAAAATCCCTGTCTGTGGCCTTCTGCTCCTCTGTAGCCAATACACTCCAAACAGCGACAACACTCAGAGGACAACCCCCCAGGATAAGTCTGTTTTCACGCCTACTCCTAAATCCTTGGATTTAAACTCAAGGGCCTGGATTGATAACAGCTACTGCAGTGGCAGCTTTTACTGTGTAATAATAGAAAGATGAGAACCATTTACTACACTCCAAATGTGGCAAGGCCTAGGAGATACATTTATAAACAAGAACAAACTGCGTAGGCACCAACGAACATATTTTAGGGAGACTATTTGCATAACTTGGAATGAGTCACTTACTTAGCGTATGCCTTCTCCAGAAGGGCTCCCCAGAACACATTCTTATAGACTGAGGAAACAAAGACCAGCTCCCCCGCCTGGTTCACCGGCAGGCGATCATCAACCACCACGTCAATCCATTCACCGAAGTGCCAGAACTGTCAGAGGAAAGGAATGAGCTGATGTTTCCTTTGAAAGAGACCTCCCCTTGAAACAACAGGAAAGGCAAGATAGCTTAGCTGTGGGCATAGAACAAGCTGCCTTGGGGGGAGGGCAGTGGATGTGCTGACTCACCCACATAGCCAACTCCTCAACCCCACCCTGCCAGAGGAGAAAACAAAGCCTGTATCAGGTGTAAAAGGATTAAGCAGGGAAATTAGGCACAGCTGGGCTTCTGGGGAAGGAGTTCCTAATTGCAGGGTAGCAGAGTTACACCAAGAGCTGGGCAAAGGGGTAGAAAGTTGGAGTAGATGTGCTCAAGCTCTGCTGACTGTTGCTACTGTGTAGGAAAACTTTTTTCTGGATTAAAATATTGGGAGGGCACAGCTGGAGAGAAGGCCAAGTGGAGGTATATCCTCAGACTGGCTTGCAGTTGATCCACTGTCTGCACTGCTTCATAGGAGGGCTGATGGGCTATCCTCCAGGCTGGGATACCCTCTGGCCACTTGCCCCTGTACAAATTATCTAAGGGTGCAACACAAAACATGACAGAGGATTCCTGAAGACCTCCCCGTACTCCCAGGGAGCAGATATACCCGGAAGTGGAAAATGCCGGCATATTTCCTCTCAAAGCTCTGGTTTTGTGGCACGACTGCAGCCAAGATGTCCTGGTGGAACGTCAGGGCTTCCAAGGCCGCCAGGAACCAGCAGTTCTCTGCGCCAAGACAAACGGACACATGCAGTTGGCTGAAAAGCGAGAGTTGTCAGCCAAGTTCAGAAACACCACCAAGATCCTAGCAGAAAAGCTGTTGTGCTGATGTCTTTACAATCATAACAAATCATACACAGAAAATGAGACGATCCAGACATGTGCTTTATTTAACCAAACCATGATTGGTTTATAATTGTTCTCTCATGATCTTTTCATTTGGATACTGTTTGGTTAAATAAGAAATTTAGCAAGAAATAGCTCTCAATGGAAACATTCTGAGTTTTTACTGACATTGCATAGTTTTTTTCTGTTCTCTGTAAAGGCATACTATTAAAAAAAAACTTTTCCCTTTTTCTTTGAAAACATGAACTTTCAGAAGAGAAAAATCATTTCCAATGGATCTCACTTGCAAGACTATACTTATCAGACTTTGTGTTCAAGGGCTTAAAGCACTTAAAAATTAATTTAATCCTGCCCCTACCTGTATTGCAGATGACAATATATCCTTTTACTTTGGGTAACACGGGCATAAAAATGATTTTTCTAACTACAAAGCTGGGAAGAGAACGCATTCACACTAAGTCTTAGATAGAAAGATAATGACAGTCTCAGATTTTCCCGCTTCTGTGATCTCTGTTCAATTGTCAAGCAGCAACATTACAGACCCGTAAAAGCACAGGATCACTTCCTATTGCAGTACTAGCATGGACAGAAGCAACACAGAGAATGGCGATTTCAGCCTGTGGAGACACCTCTCACCCCTCAAATCCCACCTTGAAGCTTGCCAGGTTTTTTACTGAGCCTACCCCATCTTAATGATTGCTTCATCCACACCATGCCAAGCGAAGAGATAAGGATATGCGAACCTTCTATTTCTATGCCAAGGTTTACACAGTCAAAATTCCACACAAAATGTTATCTTGTATAAGAATACTTAGATATTTACACAAAGGAGCTTCCTTACCCACCAATCCTTGGCAGAGATCAAGCTGCTTTCTGTTTGCAGCATAAAATACTGGAGTTCTGTGCAAAGCCTGGGAAACACACAACCAGAAAGAAAAGAGGGAGAAAGTCAAGTCAGTAACATAAGCTGGTTTAGCTTTAAGTCAAGGACTTTCTGTGTGCAGAGCTGCAATTTCGTAAGATGGGAAATCCAGTGAGTTACTAGTCTAGGATGTAAAAACCTCATGGATATGTGACACAAGACACTCCTCCTGCCTGTTCAAAGCTTTCAAAATACTTAGGGTCCCTTTGTCCCAGCAGGCATTGTTCTGGTTCAGGTATAGCTCTAGTGTTATCATGTGCTCTGGCTAACCTGACACAAGCCTGGGCACACATTTGTGCTTGGTCTGCATTGAGTTTGGTCTCTGACATAAGCCACTGGTGCTCAGATGCATTGCCATGGGTCTCCACAAACACCTTGCTGAGAAGACAACCCTTCAGGCCTGCCAGCCCAGCTCCTCCATAATTACTGACAAGTTTCAGCCAAAACAGGCTAAAAAGGCAGAGCATAACTGTTCAAACTTTCAGCAAACCTGGCTGACATCTCCACGATTTGACTGACAATCAAGCTACAGACTAACTGATGGCTGCTAGAGAAGTTCCTGTTGCTGTGACAAGAGTGGGTCTGTGAATAATTGTTCAGAAAGAAATTACGCTGTTATTTTTTTCCTCTCACAAGTGCCTCTGGGGTCAAATTAATAACATAAGTGTCAAACTTACGTTTCACTCTAATGACCCACAAATTGCTCAAGCTAATTTTCACGCTGTTGGCTTCCCCTTCAGGCAGTAGCAGAGAAACAGCAAACCCTCAGAAGGCAGTTACAGTAATTAGACACCACCCCCTATCCTTGGTGAATTTGGGTGTTCAGTTTGCAGGCCATCAGTCATAGATGCAGCAAGCTACAAGCCTGCAGGCTGAATGGCAGAATCTCAGAGTTTTCTCTGCAGCACAGGGACTGAAGGATGCACAGCATCCATCCTCAGAGAGCCTTTGCTGGGCTAAGTTTGGCATTCAGAGCAAATGGCAGCCTTCTTCACGAGGCAGTTTTAGAACAGTGGACTGAGAGACAGAGGAGGTTTCAAGTCCATTCCAGTATCTCTGGGGTGGAGGCACATCTGAAGGGCTTTGTAGAGGCCAGGACTCATGTTGACTTTTCCCTCCCAAATACCCCTATGCTGATACAGCTGCCTCAGACGCAGTGCCCAGCGCAACCCAGCTCAGGCCCCTGAGGACTGCACTCTTCCTCCCTCTGCAGATCCTGACTTGACACAAACCATCTGCAAGACCAAATTGCATATGAAACTCTGAGAACCAGGGCTGCTACTCCCAAGCTCTCCTGCACAATTTGCAAAAGTGCCTTTACTTTCTCAGTGATTTTCATGAGTTTTGCAGAAACTCAGCCCTTTCTAAGAAATTGGTTAAATCTGACAAAATATGACAGCTAGAAAATAACTTAGCTAGGAAATGTTATCTGCTATTACCTGGCAGAATTCCCTTACAGACATGGTAACATAAGGAGCCAGTGCTACTGAAATTCTCAGGTAATTCTATACATGGCTTTCAAGTAAGATCTGATTGTCAGTATGTTGCTCACTGGCTCAGTAAGAACAGAACTGCCATTGATAGTGACAGGCCAGAGCTAACAGGCCTTATCTAACTGTGCCAGTCCCCTGTCCTGGCCTCCTAGAATTGTTACCCATTTGTTACGAGAACTTGCTCTGTGACCAGCGCTCGGTACCAGGTGTCTCTTGTTGTGATGTTCAGTTTAAGCGTGGGATACCAGCAAAGGCCTTGAAAATATGGGCACAAGGAGAAAACAGAGGTCCCAGAACTAAAAACAACTCACTGATTAAGAGTCAATTACTGATTGTGGCAGAAGCTCAACCTTGACAGCTGTGAAAAGACTGCTCTAAGTACAATAAAGAATAGACTAAACAGTTAAGCAGGAAAAAAACAGCCCAGCAAGACGATAAGGCACCTGCCGCTGCCGGTGAAAGTAGCAGCCTCCAGCATCACAATGGTATGTGGTCCATGGGAGAGGGGTCAAAGGCTGAGAACTGTATAGAAACTCGGAAATCTTCTAAAAGGTCAAGATCTTGAATTCTGGGGAGAGGGATCATCACCATGAGAATTGTCATCACGGAATCATGGTGGGATCATCAAAGCTATGAGCTCCAAGGACACCGGCTCCCCCCGCTCCCTTCGCCTCCTCTCCCTGCCTGCTCTGAGCGTTACTGGATATAAACTGAACGAGGCTGGTTATGATTTTGGGCAACAAATGCTTCAAAGGCAATTATGAAACTCCATGTACTCCAGCTTCCAAAATGACAGCTGATACAATAAGTGTAATCCCTGGAGGCATTAAGGCACACCTAAATTAAAGTCCAAGAGTAGTCTGCTCAATGCTAACACTATTTGCTGGCTATCAGCTGTAATCATCCTCTTACATGAGATTATTCACTGAAAGTCACTTACATGTGGCCTCTTCCACTGTAAATTTTGGGGTAGTTTCTTTAGCAGTGCTCCTGTTCCAATAGAGCTGATGTGAGCAGGGAAGTTGTCATCTGTGAACAGGCATTTTTTCTTCAAGCACATCTCCAGCAAGGCCTGGTAGTTCTGCTGGATGGGTAGGGTGTGGTTTTGAAAGATATTCCTGCCTAAAGGCACAGGTGACTTCTTTTTTTTCAAGCATGGCAGAAAAGGCATGGCAATGTCCACAGTGACACCAGGATAATTTTTTCCACTGAAGATTCTGCAGGGATCTCGCCCTGCAGTGCTGCTGGAAACTTCTTGTTTCTTGGGATGAGGTGCGTCTTCTTCAGAATTCCTGATCATTAAAATAAGTGTAAAAAGTCAATTTAATCATGGCTTTTAAAATTTTCTTTTTAGCTAGTGGGGGTTGTGTGGGGGTGGCACTCCCAGGAGAAGTGGGGAACCCATCCGATTCTAATCCAGCACCTATCACTGCATTTTCAAGGCTTTACATTTGCTGTAGGTCTGAGTGAAATCAAAATGAGTGACCCCATTGACTTCTACTGGGGCTTTGAAGCCATACATACGGCTATTGCCAGTCTCTCTCTGGACTATTTTAGGCTCTCCAGGATATTTTCATAACATGCTGCAACATGAATAACAGTCTTTATTCAATCACATTCTGGCATGTGGTTATTTCCCCTCCCAAAAAAAGAAAAATAGCAAGATAAACCAAAGGCTAACAGAAAAATGGAATACATTAGGTGTTACAAAACCATTACTCACAACCCCCCAATGCTTATTTTGCCCTTTTTGCCTCATTTTGGAGAATGATACAATCTCCCCCAAGAGATCACATTCCATCTTGCTGATTACCACAGATTCACACATGAAATTGCATGCTGAGATTTTTTTTTCTTGTAACATTCAAGACAGATGTTTCTCATCCCTCCACTGAAAACAGAAAAGAGTGATTTTATAGCCCTTTTTTAATATTAGCAGCTATGCTAAACATTAACAGCCATCACCTTTTGCTGCAAGTGGTGGGCTCCTGGGAGAAATCATGATTAAAATCTCAGCAGGCAAATCACACCCATCAGTGGTAACAAGGTGATCATAATCATAGCCTTCTCACAGTATGGACTGAAAAAATGAATCAGGATACAAAGTTCAAGAAATGCTTCACATGGCATAATGATACTGTATTTGGAAGGCTTCCCTGCAGAGGAGGCTCTCTGAGACTCAAAATCACTGCCCCAGGCACCCTAGGAAACTGGTCTCAGTTAGGAACCAGTTGATTGTTACTCTCATCAAAGCTGAAGGTCACTGGCGTTCCCTGTGAGAAACCATACAACCGCAGATTGCACCGTCCTCCCACACAGAGCCCTCATTTGTTATAAAACCACTCTACAACTGATCCACAAGGCTTGATACTCAAGGGCAACCAAGAGAAAATCTTCAAAATACAACCCTGGAAACCAAAATTCAACTTTCTATTGTACAGTAGACATTTCAGACCTGAAAAAGCATTTAAGTGCCTAAAAACTTGCCTACTTTTTCTCCAGATGAAAAATACTGTCTCCCCCTCCAAACCTTGCCATTTTACAGCCATTGACCTTCACGGCTGCAACAACATAAGCAACAGAGAGAGAGATAGATTTAAGAGAAAAACAAGTGGAAGAAAACAGCCTGGAGACTGGCTGCACTTTATATAGACAGACAAAACATGTATGAAGAAGAATTTCTCATTTTGCTGCTCCCCAGGAAAAGAAGTGGTGAGCAACTGACATACTTTGAGCTACACTGAAGAGCAAATACTTGAGACTTGATTTTTGGATGTGCAGAGCATCCACAATGCCTGATAAAATCGTTGTAGCCTTTCACCTGTTCTCATCTCAGTCTGGCATTTATTTGAAAAAGAACTAAACTTTATAGATAGGCCTTGAAACCCAGAGATAGTATGAAAAAACCAATGCTTTCAAAAATGGAGGTTTAAATCACCTGAATATGTAACCTTATTTTCAAGAAACTCAGCCAACAGCCCTGACTGTAACTGTGTTGAGAGTCAATGATGCAGCCACTTTATATGTTTTGAAAACCTCCCAACTGAACCTGCCTGTAGGTGTATTGTTTCCTAATTACCTGGAAATCTTTGAACAAAAGATGCAATGAAGCATTTTATTTGTCATGAACAGTCACTGCCTAGACAGCTACAAGGTGTTCCACCTCGTGTTTTAACCTTCTGCCTGCTGTCTGGCCGCAGTCACGTGTACGAGTAGGCGCCAGATACAGTTGTATACGACTAGCCAAAGTATACCTGGAAATCACTTGTACTCCACTCAGCAACGTTACTGAATCAGACTGAATCGGAGCGTCCTACTGTGTCCTCTGGCATGGGTGGAGCAGAGTGTGTGCATGTCTCTTCCAGCAATTATAATTTCTAAGGGAAAGCAGCCAAATGTAGCAGACAGAGGTTAAAAGCTTTAGATAGAAGCTGTGAACCAGTAGGTTGGATGGATTTGATTCTCTATTCTTTGCACATTCCCCTAGTTAGTATGTTTGCCATCTGATGTAAGTCCTTCCACTACATTAGCATCCTATGATCTCCCCTGATCTTTCTCAACATCTTAGATGCCATGAAGTGGCCTCGTCCCTAAGTCTTAAAATGAGAATCTGAAGAATCCACAGAAAATCCTTCACTTTTACTAAAAGTGATTGGACCGTGAAAGAATTCTCCGAGAGCCTCTTACTCTCTCTACAAGAGGATTTATCTCAGGCAACACTGGGGCAGTGGGAAATTTGAGGGCTAAACCTGGAGCTGACAGAGCTCAGCCCAGCTCCTCTGATTTAACAAAGACAATCTGTATCTAGGCTGAGGAGCTGCTCCTGAATGTGTGGAACAGAGCAAATGTTTGCATGCAAAATAATAAATTTTAGGGTGAGCAGAACAAATTATGTAGGGCCATCTTTTACAACCATTCTCATAATACAGCAGAACATTAGCTACAGAAATTAACAGTCATTAGTCAAAATAGAAATGTGACTGTATTAGGCTTTGTTAATCTTTATTAGTCTCGAAACACACAGTATGAAAACAGCACTTGCAGGTACAACCTGCAAGTCTTTGATTAAACATAGTGGTGTATTTTAGCAATAAAAACTCAAAGCTGACTCCCACTCTTCCTGTGGGCTTTTTAGCAAATAGAAATATCCTGAAAAGAAGCATTAAACTGTGTTTTCTCATAAAATGAATAAACGTACAGACAGGTGGAGGACCTTGCCCTGAATTTCCTGTGCTTAGATTATTGGCCCAAAAGTTGATGAACACCTTCTGCTGCTGAGATTTTCAAGGCCAAGCAGTGAACCTGCCCCAGAGCCTCCCACTGATGTTAACAAAAAGTCTGTAGCAAAAATGCCTGGATGGTTTTCAGAACTTCAAACACCACCTCTCTGAGCAAAGATTCACTTTTAAATACTCTGGTTGAGAATTTAAAATACATATTCTTTGCTGTGTAAATTGTCCAAGCTACATTGAAATCAGTGGAAGTATGAAAATCCTATTTATTCAAGATCTGTCCTTTAGCACTTAATGTTACAACATCCTATTCATAATCATCCTAATCATTAGAGATTCTGACTGCCCACAACTCCCGTTAAAGTCAGGTGGAACTTTTGATCTCTGCAGAATACTGCGTGACCAAGTATCAGCTAAACCACCCCTAAACGGCAAAACTGAGAGAACAAGGATGCACAAAATCTGGGTTAGCTAAAATACCAGCCTGTGTTCCCAACCATCGGCAGGCAGAAGCTTTGGAGCTATGACATGCAGGGCAGCTGACGCAGCTCATCTAGTTGCTTTACCTCACGCCCATTATTCTCATGTTTGCTGATACGAACTTTTTGCCTTTCCTTTCAACACTTCCAAAGAAAAGTACAGCAGAAGCTGCTGTTCGTGTAACTAATGCACCCATTTGACCCTAGAGGACAGCTTCATCTCAGCACCGTGCCTCTAAGAAGTGGTGACAGAATCATACGCCTTTCAAACCCCTAGAAAATCCTAACTCTGTGCTGGCCACAGACGACTAGTGAATGCCACCACCAAATCCCTCTACATAGCACTTGGCGTTTGATGTCCTACCTTCTCCAGGAGTATCCTCACAGCGAAGGGTAATTGTTCCACTGACAGTGATGCCTGCTGCTTATAAATAGTATATATGTTATCTCTACCTATGTGTGTATTTATGTGCATACGTGTATGCACGTTTATATATGTCTTGCCTACGTAACCCCGAGAGCTAGTTCTAACCTATTAAGCACTGGGGTAGAAGCAGGAGGTGGGGAAAAAAAGCATATTGAGTAATGCCAGAAAATTTCTGAAGAGCCCAATGCAAAATATTCCACAGAAGACATGAAAGAACAGGTCAGCCCATCATGCAGAGTACCGTTTGACTCACCCATCGCTTCAGTGGACGGCAGCTTCCTTGTTTAGTTAGCCATTTATTATTCAAAGCACAAAACCCCATTTCTCTCCATATATCACTGACAAGGTAGAACAGGAAGACGTGTTCAACTGTGTCTTAATACATTTTAACAGGATTTCTGCTTTCAGGTAAGAACAAGTTCAGAAAGGAAATACCCTCAAAAATCCCACATTTTCTCAGAACAGATGGGGCCATAAATCTCTCCGCTTTGTCAATCACTAAATCAGAACAATTTCTAAAAAAACCATTTATGTAAGTTTGAGAGAAGTATACGTCCTATGACAGAGACAGTCAAAACCTTCCAGGAGTTATAGAAGAAACCTCCAAGCTTCTACACTGCAAGAATGGTTAAGGGCTCAGAGGATTTTTCTGTCTGGCACTATTACAGACATCACATGGGTCAGGTCCCCTATGTGCAATACAACATGCTTCCTTTCCTGTACAAATTTAAGGAGTGAACTTTCTGGAGGCAAGCATGCTTCCCACTCACTGTATACACGTTATCCAACCCCACATTCTCCATTTCTAGTGGCACTTGTGGGTACCAGCACCTTGTTCCACCCCAGGCAAGGAGAGGGTAAGAGCAGCATGGAGAGGGTAGGGAAAAGGACAGTGTGCGCGTACCAAGCCATCTGAGAACAATGGTAGGAGAAACATAATGGGAAATATTTCAGAGGAATATGAAGGAGCAGTGAGGGCAGGAGAGGAAGGCAGCAGCTTTCTGAGTTGTAAAGGCAAAGCAATGAGTGAGGAAAGGGACAGACTACGCTGTAGACAATTTTATTCCTAGGCCACGTGGCAACAGCAGGCAGTCGAGAAGTTTGATCTAGCTGAACCAAAGGAAACTCTCCTTCCCTTACTTGTCAAATGAGTGTATTTGGTTTAATTCTGGGGGCCTGCTGCGCCTTCCTCTCCCCTTCTCCCTTTCCCACAAACCCTGCTATTCCCTGTTGAACCCATCACTACCTGAACTTTTGACACTGCCTATTTGGGTTTCTTACTTGGTAATGAACAAACAGTGACAGTAACTGCACTGGCAGGAAGTGAATTTTACTGAACTCCACTGCTCCCACAAGCTTCTCCAAACCATCAAAGTGTTACGGAACCGACTGAGTCACCACCTCTTTTCAAACTTGGTGACTTGCTAATGTCCCCATCCTCAGATGATCTTTTGTAGGAAGTAAACCTGTCCAACCTAAGGCAGGAGATAAGCAAACATACACATCACCATGAGTTCATTTCACATGAAATGAGTTTCAGTTATACAACGTCGTGTTTTGCCCCCCAAAATTAGGTTTCATTTTGAATGCAAATACTATGTAACTTAGTCCAGCCCTGTTCACTTCCAGCAAAGTAGAAGTGAATCTTCTCTAGCAAAGTCTCTCTCTCCCGGTCAAGGCAATCATCCGCTAAGTGACTGCCAGCCACGTTGCCAACAGCAAGGACACAACTGAGAAACGACAGAGCTAAAAGTTCAATCCATCATGGCTTGAAAGAAAAGACAAATTCTGTAGTACAGGGCAGTAGCAGACCCCCATCAGTATCAGATACGGGTATGTCCTGAGTACTGCAATACAGTAGTTTCTGTGCAGGGCATTCAATAGAGAGTTTTTGCATTTGAACGGCTTAGAAACTTTCAAGAAAAACAGACCTTCTTCCAGCAGTGACATTTTAAATGAAAAAGCATGGTTTGGAAAAAAATACTTAATTTTGTTCTTTTTCTGCTTTCAAAATTTAAAAAATGTAATTTTTTTTTAAATTGCTTAAAGATTGCACTGTGAGACCAGTCTGTCCAACAGAAAACCATCCAGAAAAACACCCCTGTTTAAGAAATGAAAAGGAATAAACAATGAAAACACATTAAAATTTTCAGTTCAGATTCTGGCAAAAAGAAAAACCTAATTATACTCTAAACTTCCTTTCCTAATTTTACTTTGTTTTTGACAAGCTCTGTACTTCAAGGTAAGGAGAGTCCCTGAGGAAGTCAGCCTTTCAGAGAGAAATGGCTAAGAAAACAGTGAAAAACAAGATTGTGCAATGATTGTGAGTCACCTAAAGAAAGTCTATAAAAACTGTCAAGTTTGGTTGTGATCTGCCCTGGTGATGAAGAATCCAAAGTAAAGGGACTCTCCTCAGACAAGGCGAGTAAACATTTTTTTGGCCATTTGGCCATCAGGTATCCATATTTATGATTAGCGCAACTTAATGATTAATATATATCCTCTTCTTGTAAACGTGGGACAAGCATGCCTCTGCTGTACCTGTAGCAGTTAGCTCCAGCAGCTTACATAACAGAAACCTTGCTTTCCTCCCCCATTCATTGCATTCAGGAAGGGCATCAAGGTGGCCTGGGGAGATTTACAATCAAAGGCTTCCTGGCCGGACCTTTACTCAGCTCTGAGGATATCACAAGCAAGCACCACAGAGACTCCATATATAGCTATAGAAATACCAGAATGGCGTCAGAGGAGCGCAGCCCTTAAATGGCAGAGTCATCTAGAAGATGAAAGCCATTTTTTTCCTACAAAATGAGGAATTCTTGCCAAAACATGTTGATTTCTACAAGGCCTTTCATTTTCAGGAGCATTCACTGGAAAGGAGTCATCAAATTCTTAAAGCCAAAAGTCTCTATTTATAAAACTAGAGAAACGAGGGAAATCAGTCTTAAGGAGGTTTCAAAACACTAATTCCACTTTCAGACTAGCTTTAGGCATTGGCAGCAAAGCAGAGAAGCCTGACCTTCAGAAAATAGACTCAGCTTGCTATTTTCTTCCAGAAAAAGAAAACCGGTTCCTGGAGTCATCGCTCGCACCTCACGGGTCAGGCCATGTCGCAGAGCATACGAGGGCATGGGATCACACAACGGGAACAGCCAGGAAAATGGAAAGGGGACCTGGATCGTTGTCCAGGCACACGGGGCCACACGTGTCTCTGGATGTCCCCCCCCAGGCCCGTGAAAAACAACTGCTTTTAATGCACTGCCACCCCAGCTTACGCAAGGCCTGGGCTCCTCCCGTCTGCTGGGAAAGGGCAGGAGCCTGCCACATGGCGGGACCGCTTCCAAAACTGCGTCTTGCCACATTTCTCGGACCCGCTGGATCAACTCAAGTGAAAAAGCCGTTTGGAGATATTTTAGGAAAAATCCCCTGCTCTGTCCCAGCTGCTCAGTGGTGATGAGGAGAACGCGGCAGTGGGACATTATGGCTGATGGCCAGCTCCGGGGACACACGGAG
>NW_009198701.1:0-10919 GCF_000690835.1 Fulmarus glacialis | reverse complement strand
CGCGGTGCAGGCCCCTCCATGAGGCGTCTGCAGCTGTTCTTCCGCAGCCGGGCTCTCCTGACGCATCTGCACTCCCACAGAGCCGAGGCCGGGCAGCCGGGGCGCTGCGTCCCACGGCCGTGGCCTGTACGGTGAATTTTAAACGACCTCAACTCTCGGGAAGTTCTGAACTGGAACACCCATACCAGCGAACGCACGGCTCGGTGCCGTACAACTGCGGGCGAGTCACGCGCCTCGAGATACCTGCCCAAGTAACCAACAACCACAGCATGTCTTCCCTTATACGATAGCTACAGTGTAACTAAAAAAAAAAAAGTTTGTTTTAGCCTCACTTTTCCAACAGCAATTAGAAAAGTCTTTTTTAATTTTTAAAAGCTTAGAAATAGTTGATTTCTCCTTGTGTTCAGATACTATAGTCTATAATTTAATTTCAAATATTTCAGCTGATTTTTAGATGGTTTCTACAAAAACAGGTTATAATTATTCTTTACAAATAATCTCATGTTTTTTCTAAACATGTTAGTCTGTTGCACTACTGCAATATGAAATTCCGAATATAAAATCCACAGCCCCTAGAAAATGTAATTCCATATAAATTGTAAATCCATAGCTAATACAAACCGTATAATGATTCTACGTATAAAGAAGCTGCTATATCACCAATTTCCTCAGCACTAGCACATTTGTAAACAACAGAAATTGACCCAAGACTGCATTATTGGGCTACTGATCTGTGAAATTTCTCACTGTTTTATAATTATTCCTCCTCTTCCAATTATACAGAAGCATCAGAAAACAGGTGGAAGATAAGCCATGAAATTCCTCACAGCAAGAACAACTCTATAGACACCTTATAGATTTGTTTCAAAAATGCACAGAAAAAAAGACAATTAAAAAATGGAGGAAGGTACCGCTGTGGCAACACCTTTCAGATCCCACTTCCCATCCAGAAGAGATTGGAAGCGATTACCTGACAGCCGACTTAGTTCCTTAAGAAATTAAGTGGGAGATTTCATTTCAGGTGGTCGTAAATACATGTCCATGTCACAGAATGACAATACTTACACAACCATTTTTTTCATGATTTTGTCAGAAGCAGCAGGATTAACTTCTACATTCACCAGCTCACTTCATGAACTGATTTTTTTCAATTAAAAAAAGATAAAAGCTAATGAAGAGGTCAAACTTTGTGATGCAGGTTTCAAAAAGCTCCCAACCGCGTATTTCATCAAGAACCCTCAAAAACCAGGAGGCTGTAATGGAAAGAGATTCTGTATTACAGTGAACACCACGAGGAAGGAGGTTGCTGGAAAACGTGCAGAAGCAACGAAGTCTGGCCAGGTACTCCCACCGAGTGCGGTAACAAATCTAATCACTGAAGGGCACTGCCACCACGAGGCTTCATCGGGCTTTGCATCACTTGTATTTCCGTACAAACAGAGTTTAAATCCTCATTTTTCCATTTCACTTTTTCTACCACATACAACTTACCAGAATGCATTTCTGTGCACAGCTATAGATTTGCTTCTGGCATTTTAAGGACATTTATAGGGAAGACTAACGTATTTTTCAAATGGTTTTATTCCTTTCATTCTCACCTAGGAAGTGGAATTAGCAGAAAGTAAAAATTAAGTAAGTATCTGAGTAGTAAGGGCCAACACAAAACCGAGTGCTCCATTCCGCAGCATCTCTCAGAGGCTCGCCGTGCAGACGTTTGCCTCACATTTCATGGGGGGCCTCCCCAGACATCCTCTCGCAGCCCACCAGCATTACACACGTTCCTACGCGCTTGAGTACCAAGAAAAAAATCCCAAAGAACTTGCACAGTAAGTGTTGTTTAAAAAGCTGTTACTTATTTAAAAATGTTTATACTAACTCATTTCTATAAAAAAAAAAAAAAAGACAGTGAGGCAGCGGGAAACATTTGATTAGAAATGATGTGTGGAGGCTGGTGATGACAAAATACTTGTAGGTTTTTCATATGTGCTTCTTAGAAAGGAGCCTGTGGACTTTTCTTCATCCTGGAAGATCGCTCTCTGGATGAAACCCATAGGAGTTAATTTCAGGAGAAAGTCTATACAGCCAAGTGACACTTCCTTGGCTCCTCCTGTGGCATGACCTTCCCTTGCAGAACAGCCCTGTCCCCGTACGTCCCTCCAGCTACAGCACCTCTGCCACACGCTGCTTCTGCCACCTTCTCACCCCACCACGCACTACAGAATCCCTGTGCCATGTAATAAACAGAACTTTGTGTAAGTATTGCTTTTAGGAAGTTTGAAATAGGCTCAGGCCTTCTGAAGGACTGGAGCGGGAGTCCCCGGGAAGCCCCGACAGGATGAGATCTCTGGAGCTGAGCACAGGAAGGCGAGTCCTGGTCCTGTAGGCTATTACACCACCACCGTCAGTGAGGAGGGCTGTCGAGTCCCACAGACCACCTCTACCACAGCAGCGCCAACAGAGGGAAATCAAGACCTGTGAGGCTGTAACCATACCAACACGAAGGCGTGCATTCGGTACCAGGGAGATGTCATTTTATTATGATGCTATGGCTTACGACCAGAAATGAAGTCCTACTTCTGTAGCTTGGCATATTTTTCAAAGATATCATTATAAAAACAAACTCAAGTACAAAATAAAATTCCATGGAAAGGAAAGGAGGGAGAAAAGGAGAAGGTGGGAACAGGCTCATGTAATTAGCAGAAGAAAATTCAAACCAAGACTACAGTAAAGGATAAGCCTGGCAAGAAAACATACTCCAGAATCTCCCTGTCAGCAGAGGACCACATTGATATATAGCTACAAATTTAAGACTATTATCAACATCCCAGCTGCACCAGGACTCCTCCTCTTAGCCTTCCCAAAACCCTGAAAGCTGCACTTTTCTCAACTGGGGCCGCGGAGAAGGACGTGCTTGGTGTGTGTTTAAGCATGCACTCACAACCCGCTGGCCACGCGTGTTTAAGCGTGCATCCACAGCCATGGCGCGGTGGTACAGCAGCCTCCTCCAAAACGGGTCCAGTGCGCACAGGGGCTGCGGGGCCAGGCGGCCCCAGCAATGCAGACTGGTGCTTCAGCTCCACCTCCTGGAGAAAATCTGCCTTTCTGCAAAAACTGAGAATTCCTTAAAATTGCTAATGGAGAAATGGGCTGAGAACTAATCAGGCATGTGAATTCCCCCAACATTCAATTCAATTATGTCTCTCTTCCTAAATCATCTTTTTTATTTAACAAAACTCTAAACTGCCACAGCTAATAAGCTCAGAAGAATCAGCGTACACCATTCATTTCTGGGAACAGGCCGATATTTTCTAAGACCCATTAATAACTATGACAGGATTTATGTACAAGATAAATTCAATTCAATTTCCTTTTTCAATTAATGGCCAATTATTCGAACTCAGCTCAACCAAAAATATTACTCAAATATCATTAATCTAACAAAAATTAACTTTACTATTCTCTCAGTAATGAGCAGATCTAATTTCAAGGTAAAATAACACACTTTAATAAAACGTTGTCCATGCGTATTTTTAGGACCACTGCTCACCACTGGAGCCATCCCAGTCACGCTAGCTCAGGTTGTTATTATTAAGGATAATGACTTGAGCAAAGGTCTCTCCTAGATCCTACTGTAGGCCACCCAATGCTTTACCTAGCTTAGTTTAAGAGTCATTTTACCTCTAAACTATTGGTACAGAGTGCATGGAGTCAAGTAAAAAAAAAAAAAGCATAACGATTTTCCACACATTATGGCAATGCAGGTACTCATTTACCTAGTCTAAGAGAAAATGTCTGTGTTACTGCAGAATTTGAGCATTTCACCTTTTTTTATAGTGCTTATCCTCAATTTATTGTTCCCACCTGACCGGTGTAACCCAGTCCCCCATCGAGCCAGCACTGGGCGCTGTGCAGCCCAAGGCCACCACCGCACCTCTGCAGCTGCCTGTTCCTGCCCTGCTCCCAGGACAGCGGTGCACCGCGTCGGTGCAGGGAGACGGGAGCTGGGCTGGATGGGGATACCCCCAAACGCGAGTGCACAGGGTGGAGGGGGACAGACAGGCAGGCCGAGGAACACGCAGTTCCCCTACACAACACCAAGGATTTGTGCCCCATTAAAGAGGTGGCGCAATGGCAGCCCGGGTGTTTTCTAGAGACCTGCTCATCAGGAGACCCACACGTGCTCCCGACAGACCGATGCCTTTGTTATCTTCAGCAAGGCAAGCACCTCAGCCTCTGTAACCCAACCACAGATTCGGCAAGGGGTGGGGGAATAAAGCCTGTCAGAAAAATGGACCATTATCTGCTGTGTTCTCCATTAATAATCTATCTTTGTCCATTTCACAATACTGGAACTTCGGAAGAGGTAGCCATGTGAGCGCAGCATCCTCTCTCCATTTATTTGTATTAGCAGCACAAAATAATCTTTGCGGTTTATGGCATCGGTGGTGTTTAAACACATCTTCCTAATGTCAGAAATGCGAGTTTCAGGAAGTACCTTTCTTTTTCTGTTTTTAATTTGAAAAAAAATCCGCCGTGTAATGAACTAATTACAATGCAATACATCCTTACTAGGAGGAGCAAGCTGAAACTTCAGCACATCAGATGTATAGCCCAACAGCATTTTTTTCATTGCAAGGTAATCTATCGGGCTGAGCAAGCAGACAGGCAATTGAGGATTCTGTTTATTTTTTAAGAATAAATGTATACTGACAAGTAAAGCAACTACCCTACTGTGCAGATGCTTCCACAAATCAGCTAAGAGCTGTAACGACCACAATGCTCCTAATATGATCCTTAAAAAAAATCGAGGCATGAGCTGGTGATGGCTTGCTCTCAGAGGTTTGGTTTGCCAGAGGTCCTCAGGATTTGACTTACTGCAGTAAAGATTCTCTCGCAACCTACTGAAACCACACGTTCAACACAGCAAGTTTTAAGCTATGCAGGGGTTTCTTCTGCCTTCTTTTAACAATGAGGGAAAAAAAAAAAAAAGAAAAAAGCATTTGCTAAGCAATATAAAACCTTAATTGAATATTCCAGAAATCAATAAACACAGGGCACCAAACAAAACTAGCTTTGATCTCATTACAACAAAAAAAAGCCACTGATTATACTGACATGTTTTCATATAAAAATAATTATGGATTTGATGAAAACATCAACTTATTTCTGGCTGCTATTCAGCTTCAGTATGAATGCTCTTACTCCAGAATAAAAGCACCTTATTCACAATTAATTTGGGCTATTTGAGAAGTATTGACAGGTAAAAGTTCATCAAACCCAACTATTTTTGAGTAACTCTTCACATAGAAAAACATCGAGATTTATAATTTACCCCTTATGTGAAATATACCAAGTACAGTAAAATTTACAGAGAATGTAAATCCTAGGACAGTGGGAAAAATCAATACGACTGCAAAGACCTGCTTTGTTAAGAGTAAAGTCCATTGGGTGTACTCACAAATAAATAAAACAACTGTACTGAATTTCTCAGCTTCTCAGACTTTTACCTATTTCAGTTGTCTTCTATCTGT
Source organism: Fulmarus glacialis (assembly GCF_000690835.1). NCBI lineage: Eukaryota > Metazoa > Chordata > Aves > Procellariiformes > Procellariidae > Fulmarus > Fulmarus glacialis. The sequence continues at coordinate 5,388 of NW_009198701.1, read as the reverse complement.
CTTCTCTCTTCACTAATTATACATTCTCTAACAGAAACTAAGATCTACCTTCTAGATTACGTTTTATATGACAAAAAAAGCATTGTGGTTTTAAACAGAGATTTACAGGAGGCTGAATTTTAAAAAGCATTGTCAAGCTATTTGAGTATCTGAAAATTTCTGGCTAGCACACAAGTCAGTTTGTCTGCGCTAGTTTGCTATCAGTATTTCCAGTCATAACTGGAACAGCATCAGAGCTGCCTGTTTACTTCATCTGAAACTTCTGGGAAGCCATCGTTACGCTTGCAAAGGTTGTCACTCACAAACCTCATTCATAACTGTTGGGAGCTCTTAACTCTGACGCTGTCATCTTCCCAGAGCTGATAAGCATTAGCTCTCATGTAGCAGCTTTCTGCCAAGAGATTAATCTTCAGATCATTTTTAAATTTTAGAAAACTGTGCATCTCTGAAGCGTGATATGACTTGCTTCATCCACATGCATGAGCGCACTGCCCCGCACTCCCCGTGAAACCTCTGCTGCAAAGGCTCATAACGCTTGCCTTAATTAATGCCTTATGTCAAGAGTCACTGCCAAAATCTGACTCTCCCTCTCAACCCTTCCCTTAGAGACTGCGAGGTGACCGCCCCACCGGGACCAGAGACCGGCCGTGAGCTGTCAGAGGGCCACCGGCATCTAACTCATTCCCCCAGGCTGTACACTCGCTGCTCATCCTGCGGGCTGCGTTCGTATTTTGTGTGTGTCATGTAATAAGTTTTGAGTGGAACAAATTCCCACACATCCTATCACCTACGGCAAAACAAAACCAACCAACCGAACCACAGTTTTCTCCCTAGTCATGACACCTCCTCCTCTCTCCCTACAAATCCCAAACCTAAAACCAGTCTGGTTTATACCAGATTTGGTATACGTGACCATAAATGACAAATGCCTGGTATTAAACTTTATTTGTGTCTGGGATGATGCGAAATGAACCATTTTGATCCTTAACATGTAGCAAATTATTGGAGCTTTTAAACCAAATCACTCCAAGAGAGGCACCTCGTTATCACATTGTTCTTTTATTTCACAACACCCACGTAACACATGCATCCTAGGCTGCCTTGAACTGGGAGAGAGAGGCTGCGTGCTGAAGGGACAGGCTACTGAAAACACTTTCTCAGATCTCACTGTCAGTCCTAATGCAGCCAAGTTGAGTAACTATGGGCAGCAAAATCTGATTTAGCTTTGTATGAGCCAAGCCAAGGAGAGCCTTACAGAAGAAGTGATGCCAAAACTGCTAGAAAAGGGGATATGAAAGCAGCAGGGGTAAGGGTTAGCCAAATACAACTACTTGGGCTTCTCCATTTCTGAAGAAAATAGCATTATAGAACAATATATGTGATAAATGTTTGTATTTCAAAGACAGAGAGGTAATAATATAATAATTACAAGGCTACCATCTGCTGCCAATTCTGTGCCTTAGAAGGGATGGAAAAAAGCCCACAGAAGTTAAAGAACTCTGCAATCAAACAGAACTAATGAGGAAACAGGGAGACGCATAACATCGTGTGAGCCAAACCACACTGGAGATAAGACTAAAACTTTACCCTAAATGGATACACACAGTGGTGAAATCCCTGTTCAGATAGTCATCCAATGCCTAAGTTATATGCATACAAAGACTTAACAGAGGAGCTAAGAACTGCCAGTTCAAATCACATGTGTAAAAAAATAATTTATACGAATCTTTGATTCACGACAGTAGTCTCAAGAACTATGTATGAGGACTGTCAGCATTAAATGCCAAAAAGTAGACTATAAGAAGGCAAAAGTTTAAGAAACTCAATATGAAGGTGCGTCCTTTCTCCTTTCTAGGTTTTCTGGCTTTCGTTCCAAGCCACTACTACTAAAAGTCTAACAAGGAAGGTATAAAACATTCCTCTAGCACACAGCATTTTCTCGTGATGATAGTAATATAGAGTGTAATTAAATCATCGCTTATCTTTTGGGTTTTTTCCCTTTTCCACACTGAACTGATTCAGCTCTAAAGGGTTCTTATGGGTTGGAAAGAATGACAGACAGAAAAAAAGACAGAAACATCATTCTACGAGTCACCTCCACCGTTTCATTGTGCTTTTAAAAATTCTGACGCAAGAACTGGATGACAGAACACCCATGCTGCCTTCACTATGTCTGTATACAGAGACAAAATCACCATCTTTCTTACACTCCTTCTCCACTAGCTATGCTTTCAAGGATAGCTTTCCATCTTGAGCTACAGCACTGCAGCAGTTTGTCCAACATAACCTCTAAATCCTTTCCAGAGCTGCTCCTTCCCAGACAAGCAGTCCCCTATCTACTGGGGACACCTTACCAACACACACTGGTGCTATGCTCATCGTTATTTCCCAACAACTTTGTTACTTGTTGATTCTATCAGCAGTGCTTTTACACTGACTGCCAGGTTACTAATACGGATGAGCCTGCATCTGAAAAGATCTGAGGGCTCCTATGGAAAATGCCCTCCCTCCTGTGACCGTCTCCATTTCAGGCTGATGGAGCCATTTCCTAGCCACCCAACATGCTTTACTGGTACGTGTAGTGGTATTTACAAACAGCCTGTCATGTAGGACTACGTCAAACACCTTTACAAACCTGTTTTTTATCTTTACAGTTACTAGTTCAACAGAAAGTAATTTAATCAAATAATAAAAACACATGTTTGGTTAGACTCTTTTCCATGGAAAATAATATTTGTACAAGCAGCCTTTTTTTTTTCCCCTTTATTGACCGAGCATGTTGACAGAATTTCTTTTTCCAGGAAGGCCTAGCTTTAGTAAATACAAGATGAGAAGAAAAAGATATGCAAAGTAATATTTATGACAGGAAAGGGAGAACTACAAAGGTGGCTGGGGAATACTGCAAGAAAACATAGTGCCTAGAAAATAATGCTAGTATGTGAAACAAGAAACGACGTTATTTCTTGAACTAGGAACTTTGCAAAATACAGAGTTCTTCACAGAGACACAAACAGCATGTGCTCTACATCTAGGGTTGCTGTCAACCTCTTTAAGAGCCTTTTTATCCACCATAGTCATATAAAAAAATAAATGTACCTCATGTTAAATAAAATAACTTCAACACTGTAAAGTATTGTGACCATCGTTATAAAAAAAAGTTACAGATATTTTGTTATAGGTTGCATTAGTCTTCCATACTGTGTTTCCCAAATTAAGATCACAGATGATTATCCCTTTTTCCCATAATCACAGAAAAGTCTAGGTCGGAAAGGACCTCTGGAGATTATCAGGGCCGACCCTCTGCTGAAAGATCAGGTTATGCAGAGCCCCTGACAGCTCTTCTCACTGTATCAGGAGGTGCTTGCTGCAGGTCCACTACAGCCCTGTGACGGGACCCCTGCAGGGTCTTCATTAGTGAGCAGGTTTATCTGGACGTGGTTCTGAGCTATAAGAGACTCTAAAACACACCGTTCTGTCCTACTGCCCTTCATCTACCGTGGCTTCCTGAACGTCTTCAGCATACAGTTTTAACACTCCTGATGTGAGATTTGTCCCACTGAGGTTCAGTAAAGCTGATAATCTTGTTTTTCTCCTCTTTGGTAAGAAAGAGAAAAAAAATCCTGATCTCTCTCCTCCTGGGCTCCCAGCCAGAGTCATTAAAAATGAATAAATAAAAACCTTTCCAGGTTCTTATTCCCCCAGGTTATATGCTACCAAGCTGGGATTTGTGCGCGTGCTGGGGGGGGTTGGTTTTTCCTTGTTTGAACTGCATGTCCCAGTTGCTGCCTTCAGCTGCCAGGCAGCACCAGCTCACACACTGGGAGCAGAGCCCCAGGAGGCACCGGGGAGCCTGGCAAAAAGGCTCCTCGGAGCTGCCGCCTGCCACCGAGAAGTACCCTGGGGGAAAAGGAGGCTGCTGTCCTGCGGAGAAGGGGGATGTCACCGATTCATCTCTAAAGGACTGCTCTTTCTTGTACAACCTAGCAGTAATCGCCTAAATAAAGAGCAGACCTGTTGGCACATTGTACAGTCATGGCTTCTACGCTGCATAAAAGGCGACTCCGCGCACATGCTTTTACATTTACCTAAACATCACTTGCATACTAGTGGAAACTTGTGCTCTGGCTCTTCTCAGGATCCCACAGGCGAGCGAGCCTGTGATTCAGCTCTAGAGATTTGTAACATAAATCTTGAACGCTTGCCAAGCCCTGTCGCCAGCTAATCACACTGCAGAGCTGGCACCACCTCAGACTGTCAGACAGTAACACGTTTTCTTGAATGGAAGGTTAATTGTTAGAGGGAAAAAAAAAAAAACTTTAGACAATCATTCTAAACAAAAGAAAAAACTTTCCGTGCATTCTGACATTCTACTCATTTCTAAATGGATGCACTTCTGTGAAATCATTTATATGTCCTAGAAAGTAAATACTCTTAGCAAAGATGTAATCCTCATCATGATGGAAACAGCTCACACCCCCACACCAATCAAAAAACCCCAGTTTAACAGAAATTCACCATCTGTTGAACTAAACTTGTGAAAGAAAAATTTACCGTAAAATGTTCCTGGGTGATTTATAGTTCTCATCCAGGTAAACGCGAGCTCTGTTGTAGTCTTTCATGGCATCACTTGATAACAACTCTCTAAAAGAGAAAGAAGAGATTGAAAATATAAAGGGAGATGCAAAGACACTATATTGCTTTAGCATCGTTCTCTGTACTGTACTGTCCCAAATATCACCCAGAGGAACTACAGGGCTTCATCTCATTTTGGTGTGAATTTCAGAGATGAAAGCTTCCTGTGGTATGGCCACCTGCCTGCAAGCTTTGGAGTTGACCACATCAGCTTACGCTTTCAACATGAGTCATGAAATTCCTAAGTGCCATGAGGACACAGCTGTGAAGGACTCAAGACTCTGAAGACAACAGAATTCCATAAAATTGGCGATCTGAGCTAAAGGCCCCTTGGTCTCAACTTCAGAGCTTTACTTTCCTGAACCCTGATGGTCTGCTGGCAGGCGCAGTCAGTTCATCGCAGGGTGAAAACAGCTTTTTGCCTCGATGGAGACTGGGGTCTCTAAAAGCAGCAGCTTGAGGAGCCTGTCATTTGCGAGCTGTAAAGGGCGCTGCTCGAGGTGCTCTTGCAGGTGGCTCTTAAGAAACCGGGTGCGTCTGAAGGGAGTAAGGGAGGACGAAGGTCACAGGCCTTTGGGTTTGGATGAATTCCGGTGCAGCAAAACGAGCCCCCGGCACGGCTATCGGGCCCCCGGCACGGCTATCTTCTGAAAGCCAGGCACGCTCCTGCCGTGCCCCGTGACCCAGCGGCCATCCGCCCCGCGCTGCCTCACGCCGTGACCGACCTCCGCCCTCCCCACGCCCCGGTGGGGACCG
>NW_009198700.1:0-3837 GCF_000690835.1 Fulmarus glacialis | reverse complement strand
GTGCACAGCGGCGCCTGATGCTGCGGCGTGATTTTTCCCTAGCAATTATTCCTGACGATGCTTCAAAATGACAGAAAATGGGACACCGGTGCTGTTTCCAGCACATACTTGCTGGAGCTGCTCTGCAGGGGGACACTGAGTCAGGAGGACAGGCCAAAAAAATCGATATTTCTAATTTTACTCCAAGAGAGAGAAGCTGTGAGCCCGGGGAGGCTGCACAGGTGACACAGCGGAGCCATGCATGAGGACATGGTGGTGCCACCAGCCCAAGGGGTTATTGCTGGAATTTGTGATGCCCAGAGGGACCCTGGGGGGGACCCACCTCCCACCCTGCCTTCAGCATCTCCCACCTCACCGGTGGCCGAGGACGCTGCCCGGGCTGACACGTCCCCTCGTTAGGGGAGGGGAGATGGGAACCGGGACATGGGCTGGGAACGCAGCAGCTGCCAACATGGGAATGTTTGAACAAGGAGCGAAACCTCATTTAAACAAATAAATAAACAAGCTGACATCCTCTGGGCCCAGGTTTATGATAATAAAAACAGAGCGCACAGCTTGTGGGAGGAAAATACATCGTGTATTTTCACATCTCCCGTTTCCTCCTAGACCGTCGCAAGAATTTCCTCCGAGTCCATCACTTCCTTCTGACATTTTCGAGCTCAGAAATCCATATCTGAGCCCGGTGCCCTCTCCTTGACGAGTGACGCAGGAAGAAGCGGCTTTGAAGGATACCTCTCAGCCAGATTTTTGCGCCTGGTTGCTTTGAAGTGCTGGAGGCAGGGCAGAGACAAAGCAAAGCCAGGGATGGGAGCAGACCACGTCCCAGCCTGGTGTTTTCCCCTTTTTCCAGCCTCATAACAACCCCGGAGAGCTGTGCAGAGCAGCACTGTCCAGGTTCATTTACCCCCAGGAGGGTCTTCTCCAGCCAGGCTCTTCCTATTGATTCCCAGGGGATTTTCAAGCATATCCCCAATTCTGAGAAAATAAGATGCAGCTGGGACCTGCACTTGCATTGCTAGCTGAACCCATTCCTTTTTTTTTTTTTTATTAAAAACCTCTCTTGCAGTTTGCAGTTGAGGAGCGGGTAGAAATATCCGCATCACCTGATGCTGCAGGGCGCATTAACTCAGTGCAAAGCCATGGTTTTTAAGAGGGTAAACTGAGGCACCAAGCAAGCAATTTGCTTAATTGCCCTCCCAGCTCCATTGCAGAGTCCAAAATAGACTCCAGAAGCCTTTATTATTATTTTCATGTGACGTGCTTAAAACTACCTGTGCTTTCAGAAAGTGGGGGGTGAAGGGTTTTCCTGGTGTCTCAGCGCCTCTCGTGCCAGAGCAGCGCTTAGTTATTTGCAATCAGTTGTGAATGAGCTTGAAAAACTTGCTCTAAAGCTAAGATTACAGTAAACAGGTTACGGAGATGTGAGCTGGGATATCCTGGAAAGCCCCAGCTGCCCTGAAAAGGAAAAAAAAAAAGAAAAAAAAAAATGCTACAAGTGCATGCCAGAGTCCTTTAAATCGAGGTGAAGTTGCCCCAACTCTGGCTCCAGCCAAGGCAATTTTTTTTCCCAGGGAGTGGCTAATTTGGGCACCTTTGCCCTAAAGCAGTGACCTCCAGCTTTCACCTCGGGGCCGTGTCCCCAGGGCAGTGCCATTCATGCCGCGCTGGCCCCCGAGCCTGAGAGAGACCCAGCGGTAGTATCACAGGGGAAAAAAATAAAGTCACCTTGGGAAGAGAATGCTTCCCATTTTTTGGCTCTCAGAGGTGTCAAAGGAAGCAATCTGACGTCGAAGGGCCGGAAAAAAACAGCTTCTTGGCTGATGTTGCTCATGTACAGCGAGGTCACTTAGAAAGCTATCAGTGGCTTAAAAATAAGTGCAGCATAGAGGTTGCCATTCAGCGATATCCTGTATCCGAAAGCTGCGAGGGGTGTAAGCAGGAAGAAACTGGAATTACCTTCCCCCCCCCCGCCCCCATTCCCGCTTTTTTTTTTTTTTCATTTTCATGCTCCTGGCAGTAAATCACTGAAATTTCTGCATTCAAGTGATTGCGCTTTATTAAAAATAGCCCAGGGAACGGCCTCCGGTGGGTGATGCCTGGCCGTGCGTCTACGATGATGATGATGATGATGATGATGATGATGAGCTCCAGGTAGTTAGTAGTCCACACCCCCATCCTGTCTGCAAAGCAAATTCACGGACATGCACATGGGAAAAAAGAAAAACCTCTGTGTAATACATTTAGTTTTCCATAGCTGCTTCTCCAGCAGATTAAAAAGGCAGCACAAATATATCAATATCTTCCTAACGTAACTCCATGATGATGATGATGATGATGATGATGAGCTCCAGGTAGTTAGTAGTCCACACCCCCATCCTGTCTGCAAAGCAAATTCACGGACATGCACATGGGAAAAAAGAAAAACCTCTGTGTAATACATTTAGTTTTCCATAGCTGCTTCTCCAGCAGATTAAAAAGGCAGCACAAATATATCAATATCTTCCTAACGTAACTCCTCCAGGCAAGAGTCAGTGCAGTTGCTGTGGGGATGTTGAGGACGAGCACACGGAAGGCGAAGTTGTTGGCAGTGACGCAGGCAATGCTCGCTTGCTCGAACAACAGCTCAGTGCTAGGAAACACTCCGACAGTTGCAGATCTGGCCCTGCTCACTCTTGCTCTTTGGACTTCACCTTTTTCTCACCTTCCTACCTCCCTCTGGGTCCTTCAACCTCCATCAGAGATGTGAAGGAAGCTCTGAACGAGGGACCTGGGTCAGTCAGGGGCAGGAGCGGACCCTTTTGGGAAAGAAGCCCCCAGCCCGTGTAGAGGCTTAAGATTTCAGGCACTTTAAACATGGAGTGAAACAGCCCTTGGCCCAAATGCCTCTCACCTAAGAAGACACCAGGGTATTATTTCTGCCCCATCACCCAGTAGATGTTGGAAGAAGCACCCTCGCCAAACCAGGCAGCTGTAAGGCTCTGTGGGAACGGGGTGCCCGGGCTCACGGCTTCTCTCCCTTGGAGTAAAATTAGAAATATCAATTTTTTGACCTACAGCTTCAGTGGGGATGCCTCGATTCATCCCAGGGATGTCCACAGAGGGGATGATTTTGGGAGCCTGTTTCTCTCTCCATGCTTGGCCACACTGAACAGTTGGCACCACCGTTATCAGCACCAGCAAACCGGTGGAGGCATCTCCCCACCGCGGCAGCGCAGCCGTGGGTTTACCAAACCAGGTCTGTTCGCTGCCAAGTTCAAGCACCTGCTCTGCCTTCTGCACCCTGCCGAAAGGACCTTTCCCTTTGGAAAGGACTCCTTTCCAAACGCCATCAGTACGTTATCCAACTAACAGTAATGATAAAAATCACCGAGGTAAAAATCTGTAGACAGATAATCAGCTTATAAACCCGCTTGCATTTTCTCCTGAGAAACTTCAGAACGCAGGAAAGAATCAACACCCAAACAGAGAAAGAAAGAGGAAGAAGATTTATGTCTCCTATGCTTAAAGGATCAAAACCGGCCGTGATGTAAAATGCGATCGAGCCCACAATCCCCTTTTGATGTCTGCAGGAAGGAAAGAAGATGCTGAGAACTTTCTCAGCTCTGTGGACGCCAGCCCTTATTTCCACGTCCAGGGTCAAGAGGTGGTGGAAAGAAAAATAAAGCCCAACTGGGAAATAAGAAGTTGAAAGAGCTCTTTCCTTCCCCGAGGCCGCTGGGGTGGTGGGGCGGGCGGGCAGGTGCTGCCCAAGCCCGGGAAGGGCACATGGACGCCGGAGCCGCAGGTCCGTCCCCGCGCCGCGCTGGGGGGGTGGGCAATGCCCGCACGGCAGTGGGG
>NW_009198699.1:58494-58714 GCF_000690835.1 Fulmarus glacialis | reverse complement strand
TGCCAAGCACTGTGTGGGGTTGCCGCCGCCATGTGTGGCACATCTGCCCTGGTGCAAGGTGTGCCCACCCTCACGTGAGACATGCCGTCCATTGTGCAGAGCGCGCTGGCCCTTACAGGAGCTGCGCCAAGCCATCACGCAAGGTGCAGGCGCTGCCAGGCAGGGCACACCGGCCTGCGTCGGAAAGGCAGTGGGGCAGACGCCTGCTGGCACAGCCCGC
>NW_009198699.1:29590-58226 GCF_000690835.1 Fulmarus glacialis | reverse complement strand
TTGGCTGCCGGGATGTGATGATGAGGGGCTGCATTCCAGCCAGCCCCTAGTCCTGCCTCATGCCGTGGGACACTCGTCCGCGCCTCAGGCAGGGGTCCTGCAGCCTCTGGACACCGGTCCTCAGTGCCCACCTCCACTTACGCCCACCGACACCCCTGCTGTGGCACTGCTGGCACGCCAGGTGGCAAACAGCATCCTTGTGCCACTGCCAGCATCCTGGGGGCTGCTTCCCCAAGGCACCAGGAAAAGACTGTGGGGTTAGCCGCCCTGCCGCTACCAGAAAGGGCAAAGCAGGAGAACACCAGCGTTTTGGCAAGAGTAACTGCCGATGCTTTGCAGCCATATGGCTCCCTCTGCCCACTTGTGTCCATCTGCAAGCGACACCAAGTTCAGCATCTTCAGGGATGTTTTTTTTACTGCATGCATGAGAAAGGGCTTCCCCTTGCCGCACACCGCAGGGCAGTAGCTCTCCCAGGTGATTCCCAGGCACCTGCAGCAGTGTCACTGCCCCTGCTGCTCGGCTCTGCCATCCACGGGCACCTGAGAGCACATGGCAGGAATTTAGCTGGCCCACTCCTGTGCCCTGATGCAGACCTCAGCCACCCCCGCCCACCAGATGAGGCATCAACACTGGGGAGAAAGTTGCAGGTTTTTCTTCCAGCATCCATGAAAAAAAAACATTTTTCCTAAGAAAATTCAGTTTGGACCCCTTGTATCAGGATGGTTCATTACTGCATCAGCCTTGCAACTTAGCTGTGGTTTGATCTCTATCAACTAATATCGCGGCCTAATCCACTGAAGCTTGTAATAGGCTTAGGAATAACAGGGGTTTACGTCCTCATTAGCGTTCAGTGCGCCGCGGCGGGGGAAACATCCTCTCCCACATCCTGTTGAAGAAGAGGGGAGCCCAAGGCACAGCAGATGGGGCACGTGCTAGGGAAGAAAAACCTGGGTCGGGGACGAAAATAGAGTGAATTTGGGAGATGGGGGAATTTAGGATGGGGTAGGGAAGGGCAGGGCGTACATAGGACACGCAGTGCCTCCATGCACAGCCCAGCCCCAAGGGGGCTGCAAGAGCCCTCCATACCGCTGTGCTGGAGGTGCTGCAGTTCAGGGTGGATAGGCTGGGGAGCAGGGGGACCCCCGTGCCAGCACTGCAGCCAGGCTGGGCACCACCAGCACCCCTTGTGCAGCCCCTACATAGCTCCCAAAAAGATGCACAAGTTAATAGCGGGATGGATTGACACCGGAGATGGGGCTCCTCTGCTCGCTCAGCCGTGGCTCCCACCACCGCAGGAGCCACGCGCACTCTCCGACACTCCTGGGGAGCCAAACACGCTCCCACCCCGCGGGAAACCTAATGAGGCTGTGCAAGGTCCCACGGTCCCTTGGCAGAAATTTGAGTGGCTGCTTTGGAGGTGCACGCTGCTTTGGACAGCGCAGGCCATCTGCACAGCAAGAAGGAGGTCAGAGGAGACATGTTGACCCCTGGGCACAGCAGGTCTGGGGACCTCAAGGGGGTCCAGCCGCCACTGCCATGGTGGTGCCCTCTGCACCAGCTGCGGACAGGGCTGTGGCATCCCACATGCTGCTGCCACAGCGCTGAATCCTGGCATCACCTTTGCCTCTGCCCAATGCCCTGTGTTCCCCCGCCAACCATGACCACCACCGGCTCTCATCCAGCTTCGGTTCCACCGATGGTGACAGATGGTCCCCTATCAATTATTCTTAGTGTAAACGAAGGGGTGGGGCGAGCGCATGCTGCCCGCTGATTTCGGGTTTGACTGCAAGCAAGCTCCCCAACCACCTTGCACCATCCTCACGGCCGGTGCCTCCCTTCCACCACCGTCACCCGTGCAGGAGCTGAGGCCTGGTCACCACCTGGGCAGTGGCAGGGTGGGCAGAGCAGGCAGGGCTCCTCCTTGCCCCAGTGCCTAGGCTGAGCACACATCTCGGGACCACCATGGGAAATACCAAGCAGGCCCTAAAGTGCAGCTCAGCACATGCCGGAGAGAGGTTCCCATGGTGCTTACACAACACTGAGGGCTGACACCTGGTGGGTGTGGATTTCTAAGCCTGTGGAGAAGCTGGCATGTTCATTTATAAACTCCATAGGATTCCTGAACGTTGATAATCTGCTATGATTAACTCCTCAGCCACCACAAAATGCCTCCAGCTTGGCCAGTCCAGCAGCACCAGCGCTGATGGGGCTGCGGCCATGCCAGCTGTACCCCACGGGGATTTACATTCTCCCTTTCCAGGCCCTCACGCGCTCACCTGAGCCCTCCTAGCACCGTTAGGCTAACGCCGACCAGCAGAGCAGCCTCAGCCCCACGCGCAGCTCACCCAAGAAACCTCATCTAATAAAGGGCAGAGCAGCACCTGCATGCGACAGGAACGCGCCGGCTTCACCCGAGCCCCCGCCACTGGCTGGATTATACATCGCACCTCCTCAAACTGGGGATCTGTCGTCAAGAAACCCAATCAGGAGAGAGGCGATGCTTTTAAAAAATTATGAAGGCTTTCAAGTTTGTTTGTTCTAATTACCCAGCTGACAGCTCAGAGGAGGAGGAGAAAATCATCGGGGTATTACTGCCACAAAATAGTTGTAATTGAATCATTCCAGACAATAAAGCAGAGGCGCAGGTCACAGGCAGCACATCGCTCCCCCCGTGCCAGCCCCCCAACACCCTTCACTGCTGCACTGCAATAAAAACACACCGATACAAGGAGATACCACTCTGATAGCGGCCTATTACAGCTAACAGCAACGCAAGCGTGTTATCTGTGCCTGTCACCCGTGCGCAGAGCAGGAACCGCTGAGCAGGCTTGGGCATAACGAGTTTACACGCTGCAGTTTGATTCCCTGCGACGTGCAAAGGCCTTTCCTGGGCAGCGGGTGCAGCTCTCACCCGGGACCCCCCACGGCAGGCTGACCCCCAGCCCTTCCAGCCCTGGCTGCGGTGACAGCATGGTGGTGGTGCAGATGGGGTGATGCTCACTGTGTAGCTGGGACATGGGGTGAGCAACCCCCAGGGACAGCAGTGGCTCAGGGATGCTGAAGGGAGCCGCCAGCTCTGCCTGTTCCAGCTCAGCCCAGCCAGGGCTCTGCCATCCCCCCATGGCAGGCAGGGTGCTGTCATGAAAGGCTTTGCCCAGGCTGTGCTCCTGGCTAGCTGCACAAAGCAAGGGGGCACAGGACAGCCACCACAGGGTGGGCACCCATAAGTACTGGCAGCCCTCACGTATTGTGACTCCCAAGGGTGTGCAGCTTGACACACTGCAAGGCCACAAGCCTGGCCCCTGGGAGACACTGGCCAAAGAGGCAAGAGTTGGGACACAGCCCTGGCCCCATTTCTGCAGAAAGCTGTGCTTGATGCAGCCCCATGTTTGGGGGGGAACAGAGCCTGCGCCTGGCATTTACACCCCTACTTTTGGCCAGGGCTGTAGCCCACTGCCAGCTGGCTCCCACCCGGCACGCAGCCAGGAGCAGAGACCAACTTCCCTGCTGCCGACTCGGTGCTTTACCAAGCGCCCGCTGCCCTCCCACCACACGCACCCCCCGCCATCCAAGGCAACCCCCAAAGCTGAGGTTTAGGAACAGACATCCACAGCCAAAGCGTGATTCATTAGCACTCGATACAGACCGTTAAACCCTTGTCGTGGAGCTTGCTGCCTCGGCAGCTCTGCTGGAAGCCAGCTGAGGCTGCGCGAACTGCTGAGTCTGGCTCTGCCAAACCCTTAATCTGGAGCAGCAATGCTGGGCAGGCCCACGGGGGTGATGGCTGTGCCCCTTGCAGGGACTGCTGCCCTCCATCACTCCTCATCAGCCAGCAACGTAGTAGAAAAATGCAACGCAAGAAGCTGACTGTGGGAAAACTACTACTTTGATCCCATTTGAGGGCCAGCACCCAGTGCTTTGCCCTAGCAGGCAGCAGGCACCCGAGCTGTCCCCACCCCTTCGGTCCCCCACAACAGGACGGGGCAGGCAGGGCTATGTTCAGAGAAGTCGAGTTTAAGACATTTTTATTCCTCCGCATGTTACACTTAGTGTTTAAGAAAATACAGGATCCCTTTTGACATTCATACATTTTTACAGGGGGAAAAATAGGTTTCTCTACGAGGGTGGTTATTAAGCTTTGGGTGTTCCCAGGCTGACTTCAGGGGGTCCTCGCCCCTCTTGGCTGCCAGGCCAACCCCCTCTGTTCCTGAGCATCACTGCCCCAGTGCCCAGAGTCCAGGCCTGCAGAGCAGAACTCGTGTCATCGCCTCACGCTAAAAAAAAAAAAAAAAAAATTACAGTGCCCAGTATTTCCAGTTCCACTTTCCGATAGCTCCTAAACTGGATACTACAAAGGAAGAGCTGGAGACAGGGAGTGACCAGACTGCGCACACGAATATCTAAGAGACCCACGTTAGTGTGTGTGACTACCTGTAACAGGGAAACAGGTTAATCCCGTTTGCTAGAAACCTAGAGGAAATATAAATAAGGGTTCCCCACATTCGTGCATAGTCACAAACAGCTACTGGACACCAGGCTCACACTGCCTCCAAGCGCTGCCATGTGGAGAGGGAGAGCAGCGAGGCAGAGCTACTATGAAGCTCAAGGCAAGAAATCCACACGCTTCACGAACAGAGCGCGCCTGCCCACGTGCAGCCCCTCGGCTCGGGGCCCCAGGGCAACGCTGCGAGAGAGGTGGCAAGCGGCAGCTTTTGCTTGGCAAGACACGTCTTTGCGCTGTGTCCGGGCCAAAGGCTTCCTAAGGGCAGCGTCACCCACATGACTGTTACTTCTAGGCTGCCACAGTGTGCAAGAAATTCAGATTTAAACGTCACTATAGAAAGCAGATTGAAAAAAGCAGCTGTTGGGATAAGACCTCTATGACCCTAGGTGGGCTGCTACCCAGAGGCAAAGCTGAGGGCCAGGAGGGAGTGAAAGGCTCACTAGACGAGGCATTAAGACAGCGAGCGAGCTACCTCCCCTTGGCAGGGCTGCAGCACATTGGCACTAGCAGCAGAAAACAAAACAGATGTTACGAAAGCTTCTTCCAAGCACCAGCGGACTCCACTTGGTCACTGCGGGGAGAGAGATGCACATGGAAAAGAAGTGATACTCTAAGGCAAAGGCCTTTCGCTTCGGGACCTCGGGACACCAGCGCAGCTAAACACCCCCCCCCACCTCAGCTGCTAAGTCCCTCGCAAGCTCTCTGCCCTTCCCGCTAACACCAGCTGCCTAAATACCTCCTGCCCCAGTCTTGCAGGCAAACCACGCACCAGCGCCCACCCCGCTCCAACTTCCCCGAGCACCAGGCCCGGGGGGCACCCCCCGCCCTTTCTGCCGCTGGCATCTCTAAAGGGCCGGTGAACACTGTCCCAACCTTAGGCCTCGCACGGAGGGATATAAGGTATGAGCTGTACTGGAAGGGAATGGGGAGAAAGTGTCAACAAGAGACGTCGTCGATCCAAGTGGTTCAAACTCCAGTCCAAGCCAAGGGGTGGTTAGCTGGTACCGGGAGAGATTTCTGGGAACTCCTTATAAATCTCCAAGATGATCAGTTTGTCCATCTGGCACTGCTGGCCCTCCTCCTCCTCCCCCAGGATGCGCTGCAAGATGCCCTGCAGGTCAGAGAGGCGGTGCTGGTGCTGCAGATAGGGCGTAGAGCGGATGATGGCGTGCATCAGAGACAGATACTCCATCCTCAGCTGCCAAGTGGGAGGGGAGACAAAACACAGAGCACAATGAGAGATTTAAAGTGAGATAAACAAGCATGCCAGCCTCCATTACAGCATGAGCACAGGAACAGCTGTTGCTGCACCACCAGCCAGAGAGCAACTCCAGAGGCACCTGCTTTTTCTTAAGGCTCATTAGTAGCTACGGAAAACTCTGCTTTTCCCACAGCAACCCAGTGCTGCTCTTCACCCGCTTTCAAACATGTGCACATCCCCTGCCTCTTGCAATACCAAACCAGAGAGATCCCTCTTACTTCTACTACTCACAGAGGGTCCCTGTTCCCAAAGGTCCCTGGGCAGAAGGGTGCAGACCACCAGAAGCCTGGCAGATCTTTCTTCAAACATGCCTTTCTACTGCTGCATGCCGGGCCAGATAAATCCCCCTTCCTCCTCAGCCCCCAAGGCTGAGTTGAGCACCCAGAAGTGTCGTGCCCACCCCAGGACTCCACTCTTGCCTGCACCAGCAGGCCCCATGGAGGGCCAGGAGGAACACCATTGCTTTGGGACTGTGCTCCCTTCCCCAGTACCTATGGGTTACTGTGAGCACCTTATCTCCTGGGGAGAGATCAGCAATCTGCCGCACCAGGATGTCTATCAGGACCATCATGTCCGTGTGGTAGAAGATGCTGGCCGTATCCTTGCTGGCAAAGATGTCCTGCAGAAACTTCAGCACTGAGTGCGGCGGCTGAGGCTGATGCTTGAAGATACAAACTGGATCATCTGGGGGAGGCAGAAAGACTCTGCTAAGGCACATGCTCCCCGCTGCCTACCTCCTCCATCTTCAGTGCACATCCCTTCATTAGACCCTACAGGCTTCAGAGAGGAGGCTGCCCCGGCCTTGGCCAGCTGGTCCCTGCCTGTGGCTAGCTTTTGTGCTGGCAGACATTAGTGCCTTGCACAAAGCTGCATAATCAGGATGGCAGCTCTGCAGGGTACCAAGCAGAGACCAAACTTATTAGCATTAGCATTAATCATTGTTTATGTTTCACCTACCATGCCAGGTGAGAGCTCATTAGCACATCGCCTCTCAGCGCCTCCCCTTTTTGCTCAACAGCTACCCCTCATTTTCTCCCTGGTTTATTAAGTCTGGTCCAATGACCCCTCTGAAAAGCCCATCAGAGGCTGTACCAGAAATGAGCTTTCACCTCAGAGACCAGGCTAGTACCATCCCAGAAGCAAGAAAAGAAACACCTCCAAGTTTAAATGAGCCATCACATCCTGCTCTCTTCCAAAACCTTCCCTGCAGACCCCAAGAGGGGCTCTGGGACACTGCAGCCCCGCCCAGCAGTTATCAGGAAGGCGGGCAAAAGAGAAGCATCTTCATTAGGCTGTGGCCCCCCCCTTTCTTCCCCCAGCCCCTCGCAGTAAGGTGATCCCTGCAGGGAATCTGGCAGGAAAAGGGCCAAACAAAGGCTTTGGGAGGAGGCCAGACAGAAGAGCACTGAGATGCCGGCTGCCCTCAAGCTGATGTAGTGTGGAGACAGTGATTTGCAACCCCAAAAGAGAACTAAAGCCAAAGTAAGACGAGCTGCAAGCATCTCAGGATGAGTTATTTACCAGCAAATCAACAAAATGAATCTCAGGCAGCAAAGTTCTTGTGCTCCAGAAGGTATTAGAAAGCACAATAGTGGCATGCAGCACAGGCAGAAATACCTGGCATCGCTCTTCCTGCGGAGATCTCCAGCTTTCTAGCAATCTGCTTTGCAAAAGCTCTACACGTACAGTGGATTTCACTCTATGCCTGGAGCAGACACAAAGCTAACCCTCTGCCGGTGATTCTGAAATGGGAAGTTCCACTCTAAGCAGCATTTTGGAAGGCAAGACCTCCCTCTGGATCTGTCGCCCAGGGCAGATGATCACCAGCACAGGCTGAGGTTTGTGTGCCAGCACTGATGGAGCCCTGTCTGTCCAAGGACAGAAGTGGCCCAGGACCAGCTTTCCTCCCAGACACGAGGTTGCCTACACTGCAGCCAGCCATGCCATGAGATGGGGCTGATCTGACCCGGAACTACAAGGGGACCAGTTTGCATGGAAATGCCAATCCAGAGGCCCCTTCTCTCTTCCTAGATGCCACCAGCATCACTTCATTCTTTGTGCAGCTCCATCCTCAGCAATGCAGCCTGTCACCCTCACAAACTCACCAGGAAGCAGCACGTCCTGCCTGATCCAACAGCTCCTCAGCTACCTGCAACCCCGACACATCCCACCCCTTAACAAGCACCAGGCTCGTCTCCCTGAGTCACCATTAGCTGCACACACTGCCAGGCACGTAACAGCACCGCAAACACTCACCTCCCCTGTTCAGCAGCAGCAGCAGCTTTTCTGTGAAAGTCTTGACATTCGAGTGCTTGCTTATTGTAGTCATGATCACACTGTGTTCTGGAACTAAGGAAGAAACCTGTTCAGCACATCCCTTTGTTTCCTGAAGACCATGGTAATAAAAAAAAAAAATAGTGGAGGGCTCCAGTTTCACACCAGTGCTCTGGGGAGTTTTGGGGAACCACAGTCGTATCAGGGCTATGAAAAGTTTCAGCCCCACAGAGTGGGTGGGCAGGGAGAGGGAAGGTGAAATGAATCTTCAACAATGCATGAAAACACTCGGGACTTCGTGCTTTGTATGTGCATCTGACTCACATGCGGGCTCCAGTCCAGCCAGCCAAATACTGTGAAATACCTTGCAAAAGCTTTACGTTGTGAAACATTACCTCTGCTCACAATCCTCTGAAGCCAAGGGCTCCAGTCTCTAGTATCTTCATACTTCATATCAGCAGTGCCCTGCTGGAATTTACTGCCTTCTCGTAAGAAGGGACGGACAGGTCCCAGGAGCATGCCAGAGGGGAAAAGTTCTTCTTCCCCGCACTCGGCACAGGGCTGTGCAAGGGGAGGTGCTGAAGACTTCTTCTAGGAAATGTCCCCTAGCTGCTTTGGGGGTGATTTCTTGTAATTAAAATATGTTCACCCTAGCAGGCTTTATGCACATGTGTCAGTGTGCACACTCAGAAGCATCCAAACAGCACAGTGTGGCTATTTCTATGGCATAGGGTTGGCAACCCTATAATATTTCACAGGCTGCGAAGTGCTTTAGGATCCTTCACATTGAAAAGCATCAATATAATATGTTTTTAGGAGAGTTTTTGAACTAATGCTGCATCACTGAACTGTACAATAGATTAATCTTGCAGACAGAGGAATAAAAATTCAATCCACTAATAAGCAACCCAAACATCATTTAACATGTTCTTAGCATCAGAGAACAAGTCACTGCTCTTGGCTACACCCCAGGTGGGCAATAATCCCCCAGAAACACACTGCCTGTCATGCATTATTGCCTAATTACTGCAGCCAGGAAGTATATGGGCAACTGTGAGAAGGGGTAACAAATGAAAGCAGCAGAGACCATACTTAATCAGTCTCTGCACAATCAACTTTCACATGAAATTAGAAACTTCCACATAAATTTTAATGAAGCACAACTCAAAATAACAGGTAAATTACTGGACACATCCTTGCTGCTTTATCCTCCCCCCTCTCCACGAAGCCAAGGGTAAAGCCATGAAGCAGAACAAGAGGAAGTCATTAACTAAAGACAATTGGAGCAACAGGAGATTTTGGATTAAGAAGTGGCCTCTCTTAGCAGGACCTGGAACTACTCTCCAATCTTCCAACAACAGGCTTCAAAACTCACAGGCAGCAAGAGGGCAAATGCCCTTCCCTAGGGACCAGATGCATTGTCTGTTCTCATGGAGCTCAGCAGGGGAGGGAGGACAGAGGACGAGGGCACTCAGGAGAGAGCACAGCTCAGGCCAACATTGAAGAGCCTGGCCCCAACACACGGGCTTTGAATGAACTTGAAGAGGTGCAGCTGGGTAAGCAGAAGGTTTGTCAAGACCTACAGAAGGCAGAGGACTTTCTTTCTGGACTGGCACCGAGAAATGCCTGCTGAAGCATCTTCTCTCCCAAATCAGCTGTGCCTACGAGTTAACCCCACTCATGTTCTGCAAGTGCAGCCCAGCAACTGCTTTGATCCAGGCAGTGTGGAAGTACAGAGAGAAATCTGCTGGGCTTCACAGAGCTGCTGTGCCCCAGAGGGTCAGCACGGGCTCTCAGACTGTTTTTTCCTCTAGGGTTTTGCACAATATTTAAACACAGCATACTGCCAGAGGCTAGGGGAGCTGGAGAGGTTATCACAGCACCATGAAGTTCCAGTGAGATTCTCCCTCCCCATTCTTCACGTCCTCACTCCTCCAGACCACTGAAATCCTGCCAAGGCAGAGCAGCACCAAACCGACCTGGAATGTGGAGATTGAAGGCCAGAAGGACGTTGACAAATAAGTCAGGCAGCTGGTCGGTGGTGTCCGAGGGCAGCCCATCCTCAATCACATCCAGAAGGAACTGCACAAACTGAGAGTTGAGATGTTCTACACAAGGAGAAAGAAGGGCATTTACAGCACAGTGAAAATAAACCGAGCAACAAGGGACAACGCAAGCCACTTCTCTGTGCTTTTATGCTTAAAAAACATTAGCGGAGTGCCAGTGTTAGTCTCCAGGGAATTAACAACCCTGCAAGACAGACCACTGAAGTGGCTTAGAACTATCCACGCTGCAGGAGAACGCTGAAAGTTGGTCCCCCACTGGCAATTTTTTTGGAGTAAATAAAACACCAAATCCTGCTCTAGCTGTTGTTCCAGCACCACTGCTGCCAATGAAAGCTTCAGGTAGGAAGAGATTTGTATTCTTGACAACTGGTTTAATCCATCTATTTTAAAAAAAAAGTAATCATCCAGATCATTAGTAATTACCCATTCTTTAATTTAGCTATTAGGAAAGCTCAGGAGCTCATGCAAATAAGTCCACCTGCTTGAAATAATTGCCAGGGTTACAGGAGGAGAGAAAAGCAGGAGGTGTGGAGGCTCATTCCACAGTCTCTACTGCACTGGCTTAAATCTTGTATATGTTTACCAGGGTGTTAAGGTGAAGCTGCTGCGGAGATGCTTATAACAGTCTCTACTGCATTTCTAGGAAATCTGAGCCCAGACTTTCCCAAATATGGGGAACACAACATGGCCAGGGGAACAAGCAGGCAGATAGAGCTTTCTGGCTGAAGGTTGGAATGAAAGTACAAAGGATAAAACAGGCAGGTCTGGCACATTTGCACTTCCCTATTGACTGCAATACCCTTAATCATCTCCGCCTTCCCTAAGAGCTTAAAATACACAGGGCTGCACCGTCCCATTAGAAAGGAGACCAGGAAGAGGCCACATTATGCAGCTGACAGCTTTAGTGGGCGTTCACGTAGTGATTTGGGCTCTCAGCCTCATCAGCAGACAGAATGTCTCCAAAGCAAGTAAGAGGTGCGTGCTTTCACGCAGAGGCAGAGGTAAAACAAAATGCTGCTTAGTCACAGTGATGGGTAAATCCACCTCTTCTGCAGCTTGGCATCAGTCCTCCACTGCTCTACCTCAGATTTGTGCTGCTCTCTGGAAATCTGGCATCTCAGCCCAGTGTTTCAGAAGCCAAGCTCTATTGAAAAAGAGCAGACCCTACTCTTGCCCTGCTCATGCTGGGCTTTCCCCTAGCTGTCCCCACCTTGGCCACCAGGAAAGGTTCCTTCCCTGTGCCTGCCAGCACGCCCCAGATGTCCCACCATCACGTCTGCTGTCCTACCAAGCTGTAAGCATAAGCTGCTCTTACCATAGTGATGATATGGCAGGGGCTCCCCCATGGAGAACATCATTGCCAGCACCAGTGCAGAGTAGCACATCTTTTGATGATCTGCAAGATAAAGGTCCTACCATTAGTTCTTCTGAGGATGCAAAACACTTCAGCTGCAGCTGGGAAGTCACATATTTAATACAGACATTTAACACTGACTAGACTGCTCCTCGTTCCTGTATTTACTGAGCTATAAGGGTGTTTTTCCCCCTGTTTAAGCACACCACATGCCTTCTGCGCCACGCGTTTCCAAAGCAATTTAAAAATAATCACAACAAGAATTCTCGATTTTTTTTCCCCTCCACTTAAGAGGATCTGGGCAAACTTGATCTGAATAATTAAAAGCCTCCCCTGCACAGTCCCAGGACACATCCCATAGTTATGTAATTACTGAACCCAGAAAAAGCATCCATCTGGCCACCTTGAAACACCGCCTGTTCCAACCAACACCACCCCCGGACAGTTATGCTGCTTGTTACCATCTTTGCACTGCTCTACTTCCGCTACCTCAGCTCTGCCTGGAGGTATAAGAGGTCTCTGGGGAGACCAGATCACTGCTCATGACTCAGGCTATGCATCTGCCCACCTCCCAGGCCACATGTCTCCAGCATTAATATGACCCGCAGCCTGCTAGTCCAACACAATTTTCGCTGGCAGCAGCTATACGTGAATACTCCACAGAACCACAGCCAGCGCCTTTCCTGAATTTTAATTAATGGATACACCTCCGCGATATTTGCAGGAAAAAAAAAAGTCATGGAATAGGATCTATGTCATAATAAAATGTAGCCTCTGTCCAGTTCAGCAAGGCCGAAGACGATAGGAAAAGGAGTATTATTTTTATAAAATAGGTTACCACACATACTGGCTAAATAAAGTTAGAATCATAGAATAGAATCATAGAATCATTAAGGTTGGAAAAGACCTCTAAGATCACCGAGTCCAACCGTCAACCCAACACTACCATACCCACATGGTTCAGCTACATCTGCCAGAAAGAGCCTGAGGGCACTTGTTACAAGAAAACTGAGGGTGTATTTATAAAAAAACTGACCAAAACTACTTTTCATTAGAGGAGAAAGTCCCTTCAATGTATGATGCTTCTCCCAACAGTACTGCTTCCCTGGACAATACATGCTGGTTCCAGTTCCCCCTCCAACCCTTTAAGACATTTCACTTGTCTATGCACAAATTGATCCATCTCTAAGCACCTGCATCCTGCAGGTTTTACTGCACAGGCTGATGCCTTCACTGTCACCAGATACTCCTGGACTTGGCCAAAGGACTTGCAACACTTGACAGCTCTCAGATTTACCGTTGGCATGGGGAAAAGAATGCTAGAGAATCATTCCAGCCTCGTGCCCCTGGAACGTCAGTTCTGTGAGCAAAGCCTCTATAAACCAAGAACATGCAGACTTTGTCAGAACTCCACAAGATGCCTGAGTTTTCAAACAGCAAATACCTTGAGTAAAAATAGATCATTTGGGGCTTAACCAGAGATACTACAGCATTAACAAGACTAAGAGTTTGTAGGAGAGCACTCTAGACCATGTGGCAGCAAAGGAAAGCTGGAAACTACTGTATACTCTTGGTAAACAAAGACTGAGGATATGCAATGACTTAATAATTCATACTTCTATAAGAAGGTCTCAGCTATAAGGCGTCAGTGATGCCAAAGCTCACTGTAACAGAAAGAATCTGACAAACTGTTCACCACACGATTTCTTCATTCTTTCCTCCAGATTCAGGAGTTGGGTATCAGAGGCAGGATACTGCAGTAGGTAGACATAGGGACCTGCTGTTCCCATGTTCCTAGTAAGGCTTTTGTGAACAAAACATTTTCTCTTATCACATCAGGAGCAATGAAATAATGGTCTGAGAACAGAAGCCAGGGAGAAATATGTGGTTGTAGCAAATATGGAGGAAGAGATTAATTAGAGATGGGAGGGGGGAGGGTAGTTTTACACATCCTTGGTCCGTCTGCCATGAACTGATGTCCATTCATCTCGGTTGACAGCAGACTCCACTACTAGGTGGCAAATCTTGTCGGATTTGCCTAAGGACGACGAATCAAAGGATGCTGAAACCAGTCAGAAAGCCGAACTTGGGGAAAATCTAGATTAACCCGGTGCACTCGCTCAGCACAGACTCTACAAGTTTTTGGAGTGTCCCAGCTGCAGCCAGACTCATCCAAGACTCACCATGCTGAAGAACAGAGTAATCGCCAGTCAAAGCACAGCTTTTTTTCTTCCAGAGCAGCACCAGTGGCTGCAAGAAAGTAAATAGCATTAATACAACTCTACTGAACCAGAGGGACTCTGCTGACGACAGACTGATAAGCATCACTCAAGTGGCCATGAAGGGCAGGAGAGATGCGGCTGTTTGCTCAGCAGCCTGCAGTTCCGAAGCCTGCTGAGGTACTGGTAAGAAAGCTGCTATTATGTATGAAAGGTATTTCTCAGAGGCCTTCAAAGACCTTGCTTCCAACCACTAAACACAGCAGTGCAAAATCTGGGCACTGGGAGCAGACACAACTGTCTACAACTCAAGTAAAAAGAGCCTGACAGCTGACTTGCATGTACACTGAGCCGCAACAAGGGAGAAAGTCACGATTACAGAGTGGATTAACCCTGTCTGTTTTCTTTGGAATTGTTCTGGCTAATTCTGCCTTGCTGTGGCTTATTATAAGCTCTTCTAACACTGATAGATGTACAGGCCAGCCACAGCAGAGGGAAGTGGCTGTCCAGAAGCAATAAGACCCAAGCATCTGGCAGAAGAACTGGCCAGCAGCCAACATGCCTGCATCAGCCCCAGGGTAAACTGCCTTCTCATCAAAGGCGCCCAGCATCCATGCACAGAACTTCTGCCTCGGCTGCTCTTCAGTAACAAGCCAGGAGGGATCCCACAGAGCTGCTGCAGCCAGTTCAATGCTCCCAAGCTGCTTAATGCTGGCACCGATTGCTCTGGCCCCTGCCATCTTCAGAAGGGATTAGCTATTCAACGGTATGTCGCGGATCAGCTGCTATTCCCCAGTTTCTAGTACTAAAATAAGCTCAAGTCATTCTAGGATTCAAGGTCATGTTTTCACTCAAGGTACCACTTGCCATTTGTTGGCAGGACACGGAGCAGTAAGCACCAGAATGGCAGGAGGGAACTACTAATGCCCTAAAACACCTCTGAAGGACAGACATGTTTGGGTCAAGGATGGTTACTTCTCTGCAGTCCTGCTGCAAAGGCCAAGGGGACTGGATGCTGCACAGATGACATTTGCGCAAGCGCCTGCCATAAGCCTAGCACCAGGAAGGTAGCATGGGATCAGGACACGGATTTGGGAAGCTCCTGTAACTAAAAGCAATCTGTCAGCAAAGGAAGAGCTGCTTTTCACCCTTCAACCGCACTGCCGACAGCAAGGACGGAAAAAAACCCTCACCTTGAGACGAAGCAAGGGAGAGAAGGGAAGCTGCAGAGCTGCAGGCGGGCAGTTCAGAGGACATAGCAGAGCCACTTTTCACCCACTTCCACTGTGATGCTTTTTAGGTCCCCAAAGTAGAGCTAACACTTGCTGGGAGATAGGGCTGCTTCAACTAGATCAGCAAAGGTGCGCTGAAGTCACCTAAGTCAGAGCTCGATGCCCCGCCACAAGCAAGAGGTTGAGTTAGCTGTGCTACGTGGGACAATGCAGCCCCTGGGAGAATGCCCTAGACAGCAACACTGCAACAGGCAGGGAGTGACAAGGGGCCCCACGAAAGCTCAGGACCAGCCCGCCCTGCCTGCACAAAGGCAGCTCAGGGAACAGAGCAGGAGACTGAAGCCTGTTTGAGCATGGTGCAGAAAACGCTCACCAGGAGACAATCTTCATTAGTGATGGATGCACGATAAACTTTATTTTTGGCAGCACAAAATCAGGAGTCATGTTGTCACAGAAGCACAGTCATAGTCCAATAACTAAGTATTATTTGCTTCTTGGGCAGTAAAACCTCAGCCTAGAGAAGAGGCTTCTCATGCATAGCCAGATGAAACACCAACAGCGTGATAAATTCACTGCATGGAACTGATAAGCAGCGGTAGCACAAAGAGAAAGCGTAGCCAACACAGGCGTAATGATCTCGGTCCCTCTCCACACCACCAGTGCTTTGCCCTGCCCTGAGCTGAAACATTATTTTTCAGGCACTCCCCACCTTTGCAATGCCTGCACTTCAAAGCATCTAAGCAAAGGCGAGTGCAAAGCCTTCTGCAACAGGCTTGATTTTCACCTCTCACACCCCTTTCCAGACACCATATTAGCCCTGTTAGTCCTGTCCACCACACAGTTGGGTTGGCACAATCTGTGGTGGGATGCTGCGGACAGGGACATCTATAATGCACATCCAAGGTGGTCATCTTGGACATTTACTTGGCTCTCATGAAATGGATGTGACGGGCCCTGTTCTGTGCAGACTTGTCAATCCCTACACAATCTCATCACCAAATTAAGTTTCTCCACAGCTCCACAACACTCACAGCAAACCAACAGGCTACAGACTGCAATCAGGGCAGCGAGGCTCCAAATATGGGGCTCCAAATATTGGGATTTGATCCACATGGTCACTCAACAGCTACTTTAATTGCTGGCTATGATCAGCACAAAACAATGGATTTTCAATATCCCTTTAAGACA
This sequence comes from Fulmarus glacialis, assembly GCF_000690835.1. NCBI lineage: Eukaryota > Metazoa > Chordata > Aves > Procellariiformes > Procellariidae > Fulmarus > Fulmarus glacialis. The sequence continues at coordinate 42,127 of NW_009198699.1, read as the reverse complement.
AAATGTAGCATATGCCACTGCCAGCGCTGGTGGCCTACAGGCTGACTTCAAAATGGGAAGCAAAGCTATGACTGCCCAGGGCCAGGCATGCATGGGCAGCTGGAAAGTAACGTCAGGGGAGTATTACTACATGTTCACCTTGTTCTTAGGTTCTTCCTCAGCATCTGCTCCTAGCTGCTGGGAGATAAAGGACACTGGGCTCTGGGGGACAACGCTAGCGAAATCCGACTACGCCACCACCACTGAGCTTTTGAGCACATGGAGCTCAAAGGGCAGGAAGGACGTTCCTGTTAATAGCAGGGACAGATCATCCTAACAAAAGGGAGCAGGAGCATGAAGTAGAAGGAATGTGAGGGCAAAGCCTGGGTATGGAAAGCAAAGAGCTGAGGAAAGCAGGGCCATGGCAATTACCCTGCAGAGGACCAGGACCACAACTTTGTTAACAGCACTACCATCTCCCTTGGTACAGTGGTAGAGAGATGGTCCCTTCCTTTAACCAGCATCTCATTCACCAGCAACAAACACTGCAAAGATCTGGTGTAGAGTGCCAAGAAAAACTGCCTATAAGAAGCTGCAGAGATCTTGAGATCTGCAGGTCTCTCCTGTCAACATCATGAAACAAACTGGAACAGCTCAAAATGTGCTTTATGACATCTACAAGAAGTAATGCAGATCACTAATGACACTTTCAAGAGCTAGAGGGCCTTGCATCATTGGACTGAAACATCCCCTCCTGTGCACTCTCCACTCACAGCTGTAATAACCTGAATAACTTTAAAACCAGACACCCTTCTCCCCAGAGCACTGGGCACATAGAGCAGTCAGGCAGTGAGGGGCCACCAGTGCTGCTGTAAATCATCTAATGGAAAGACACATCCCAGGGGACCTGGGTGCAGCAGCTCTGGCTCACCTTGTGTGTGAGTCTGCATGTCCCGGGCCAACTCCATCGGCAGCACAGAGTTTACAAGCGTTGAGATGACTGCAGCATCCAAGTTGCACATGGCTCCAAAGCACTTCAACAGCAGCAGCCGTAACGGCACCCTGTGTTCCTGCAAAAACAATTCATTAGATCGAATGAATGAGGTCTTGCTCTAAGGCAGAAACACAACTGGCTAAAAGTTCCCGTTGTTGGGAAGCTACAGACCCTCCCAGGATGACGGTGAACCCAGAAGCTCTACTAGCTTTTAACAACAGCACAGGAGTCCTTTTATGATAACTTCACAACTGGGCTGGCTACAGGCTGTTAGCACATGCGGTCAGATGGCAGGTGGCAGCCAGAGCTCAGCTCTGAAATGCTCCACTTAATATGACACAAATCAACAACCTATACCCATCCCCAGCAAACAGAGATTTAATTTGCTGGGTAGCTAGGTTTCTCTGAGCACACTGGGGTTTTGCAAACGCCGCTCTGAAGGATGTTTCCTGACAACGCAATATTTGCAAACCCTCTTCAGCATGTGACGGTTAATGAACAGGATGGGACCAGCTCCTCCACTGTGAAGCTGTCAGGTTTGTGCTGGGAGCAGAGGGTATAACCAGAAAGTTTTGGGACATGCAGGGATTCCAGCAAAGATGATGCTCAACCTGCAGCTCCCACGTAGGAGCTCTGGTGCTGGGGTAACCTTCATACTCCAGCCTCAGCCAACAACCCCAGGGTTCAGAGAGCAGGAGTGAGCCAAGCCCTGGCACTGGGCACGACCAGCCAGGATGGGAGACCCAACTGCTCTCCACCTGGCCAGGCTTCCTTGAAATGCTGGTCAGAGAAGAGCAGGCAGTGAAAGCCAGCAGGCTCCATTAAGCCTGCCTTCCCACTGCTCTCAGATATGCTACAGCACCCCAATGCTGAGCTCTGGGTTCAGACACACAAGTGCCAGATGAAAGCTAAATGCCATAAGGCTTGACATGTTGTAGCTGGGGACTTAGAGACAAGATGGGGACAAGTTTCCAACCCCCGCAGAGTCCTACAACAGAAGTTCCAGGAAGGAGAGGGCCAAAGCAACACTGCATAGGCATTGAAGGCAAAACTTCAATTTCTTCCTCTGAATACTGAATTCCTTCCTCAGTCCCAGGGCTTCTACTCACAACCTACTTTCCTAAGCAAGGCTATTTACTAATGCACAGGAGTGCATCAATTAAAAGAGCAGCAGTCACAGCCTGTCAGCTTTCCCAAGGCATCCTCGGAAATCCTTCCTCTAGACATTAGTGATGCCGATTCTGTCCCTCAATGGAGCTAATAAAAGCAGCAAGCTTTACTCTTCGCAGTGCTAGCTACCACTTCAAAGTCTATAGCATCCTCTGCTCTTCCATACAGCTTGCATGCATAGCGTTGGCATTAGCCAACATGCAAAAGGGATGTGTTGCAACTCCAGCTAGTTCACAGAACTGCCCTATCCAGCGGGAACATCTCACATATATTCATCATAGCACCCCTGCTCTTTTACATCTTCATGGAAACCTCAAAAAGAAGAGAGATTTGATGCATTCTGCCACCTTACCATCTGATAATAAGCCACAAGGGACAGGACGGATTCAAACTCATTCTTCTTGCACATTTTCTTGCAAACTTCTGGGTCTGCATCTGTCTGGAAGTAGGAATGAACAGGTCAGCCCAGTGGCACATCAAAGCAGCAAGGTGCCTGCTGCAGGGACCTTGAGGGAGGCCAGCTGCTTTCAGATCTCAGTAGCCCCAGCCCAACCATCTCACAAAGAAACTTCAGCTGTCACAAAAACCACTCAAGAACCACTACCCTGCAGATTCTGCAAGTGAATTCTTGAGAAACATCTCTGCCATACAGCATGTCTTGGGCTGAAAACATCTAAAAAAACCCATGACATGAGCAGCAGCTTGATGAGTGCATCATGCAGTTGCACACGGCAGCTCCAGCACCATTCCCACCCTGAGAAGCATTGTACATCTCCCCCCCACCCCTAAACTATGAGGAAATGGTTGCACAAAATCTCCCTCTGTCTTGCCCTGCAGGCCCACAGCAAGGCGGCAGGCGATATGTTGAGTGACAAAGACACTGGCATTTATTACGCAAAAAAAAAAAATCTATTCTGCTTATGTCAGAACTGGAGAGGAATATGAAACGGGTGCCAGAGAAAACCCCACACCAGCACTTGTAATACAGACCGTATCACTGTGCTGAGCGGCAGCTCCCATACCACCACACTCCCTGTACGTATACGGGATTGTATGTGCTAGTGACAGCATTGGGACAGTATTTCCCACTGCTGCTCACTATGGGGATGAACCTCTCCTATATGCACAGAGGTGGTGAGATACTTTATACTTGCTCACAAAAATAGCTTTGAAGCTCATTTTCAAGACAACCAAAGAGTTTTCTTTGCATTTAATGGGCCTCACCCTGCAAGTACTTCCCAGCCACAGAGGATGTTTCAAATGGATGACATTTTATATGGGCCTAGGAGTGCAACAACACCCACAACAAACCTTCAGGTTTACTGCAGGACGACAGTTTTTAGTTTTGGAGGTGAGGGTTTATATTCTCCTGTGACAGGTAAATACCACAACTAGCATGAAGAACAGTTCTAGAACTCTTTTCAGAACAGCTTTGAACAGCTTCAGAACAGAAAGGCAGGGCTTCACATCGACAGTAAGGGATGCACAAGAAACCTATGCCCTCCGAAATAGGAGATCTGATGGCAACATAGGAGTGAAGGAGGTCAGAAAAAAGGAACTTCCCTGGGACTGTCTGCTCTGCCTCTAAAGAGAGAAATTTACTCACCAGGATGCGAAGCAGCTCCTCCAGGTAGCAGCAGATGACGTTCTCATCCTCGTAGAGCGCCCAGCTGCGCTGCTGAGCATCGTCCTTGTGCCTGGCCAGATCTGCAAAGATCACCTCCAGCCGCTGCTCGTCGTGGCAGATCTGTCCCGAGGGCAGCCCCGCACTCAGATTCTGCACGACAGCAAAACCACTGGTTAGTGGGGTCCTGACAGCTAGCTGTTGTTTGGGTGCCTGTTTCCTCTCATCTTTGTCTCGGGACTGGCAGTTGACCTCATTCAGTCAAGAGCTGGCAGCAAAAAGACAGCAAGTTAAAGACACGTGTTATTTCAGCTCTTATATTTTTGGGGCCTCTACCCGCCTCCCTTCCTTGCACAGCCAATGCAGTGAATGAATCAAAATAGGTGCCAGAACTGGTGCATGGTCAGAAAGTCTTTAAATCCAAGCTGCCACCATCCTGCTGGAGCATTAGCTGTCTTCTGAGGATGTTGAAGAACCCAAGAAACCTCACTCAAACAAAGCTACACCCCTTTTTTCTTACTGCTTTTAGTAACCTAAGGCTGATCCAGGCAAACCAACGCTCCTGAAGCCATGGGAATTTGTACCTGTAGGGATCTCTCCTAGATCACATAATTGTAACCTCTTAGCACACATGCACACCACGAACTTCCCCACTTCCCTTCGCAGCAAACCAGAGGGTTTTTGCAGAACACCACCAGCTGCCTGCCTGCCCTGGGAAGGGCGAACGCTGCCGTAAGGGCAATGCCCATTTCCCATATGAGAGGAACTTAAGGCAAGAAGCCAACTCAGATGACCACAGCCCTCTGCACATTTCAACACACTTAAAGGAAAACCCAAAATGCTTGGCCAGAGTATTACGCTCAGTGCCAGCTCAACCCTCATTTGCCATTCCCAGAGGGCACCCAAACACGTCACATCTTTCACAGCAGCAGTCCAGTGCACCAAGAGCATGGGGCAACCCAACCTCAGTGAACCCAAAGGTACTCTATTACCTCCCCACAAAACAAGTAAAACACTGGTTTCCTTCTGGGTGCGGGCATCAGGCAGGTGTTCAGAAGCCCTTCAGAGGACACACTGTAGACTCTGAAAATTATCCTGAGAATGGGGAAAGCCAAACCAGCCCGGCATGGGCCAGGACCGCTGCCAGGCAGCGGCTGAGCACAGCTCCAGGCTCACCCCCAGCAAAACAAATGTGTCCCAGGACACAAAACCACCACGGTTTACAACTGCCTCCAGGAAGGAGAAGTTCCCTTCACTGCCCCTCCCTCCAGCCTTAAAGGGACAGATCTTCCTTTAGTCCTTGACTCGGGAGCAAAGACTTGCATGGTACTCTACATGCCAACTGTTCAATACTAGGTCTGCAATCTTCTGCAGCAAGGACAGGAACCAGTTAATCTTGGGCTGCTTTGGTTCTGCTTTCTTCCAAACAGCAGAGCTCAGCCACCGTTCACAAGAGCTCTGAAGCTTGTAGCTACGATTCAGACTAACTCAGCAAATCTTACCCCACATACTCCTTCCTCAAATTGCTGTCATCTGCGTCCCCACCACTTCCACCTCATATATAACCCTTGCCATGAAGGCTTCACTCTTCAGTTGTCTTTCCTACAATTTTCCTCTCCTTCGAGAAGGAGAGGGGAGTAGTCAAGCAGCAGTTAACCTGCCCCAACAGCTGGTGTGGTCTGCAATTTAGGATAACCCTCTAGGACCTAAGTATGGTCCTACCTATACCTAAGTATGGTATATGAACTACCTGGTTTCCTGAGATAGGGCAAGAGGGGGGACCAGCACATGGAACCAGGCTGATCACAGGTGATGAGCCTCAGCACCATTAAGAGAGGTAAGGACTAATTTGCAGAAGAACTAAAATTATATACACAAAGGTTTCACAGCAGTGACAACAAGCAGCAGGAGATCAGCAAGGTGGAAGAGAACGGAGCTGAGAAATTCAAACAACAGGGAAAACCCACTCAGTGAGAACAAGCCCCTAACAATTTTTGGATGAAGCTGTCTTGCAGCGTGTAGTGACAAGTCACAATCATTCAGTGTGAAAAGGCCTTTACCACTACCAGCCAGGACACCCTGCTACTGCACAGCGTCTTCTCCTCCTGGAAACCTAGAGAAAACTGAGTTCTGTCCTGGACTTCCAACAAGCTGGCTGTGTGGCCGGGGGCAGCAGTAAGCAGACCTTCACATTACAAGCGGAGCAGAACGATTTTGTACAGAGACACAAGCCCATGTTTTGTGTCACACAGTCGCGCACCCACAACACCAGCATGCGAGGCTGCCAAGTGCAGGAGCAGCACACTCCCTGAACATCTTCAACCCCCCAGCCCTTTCTGGGAAAACCACTGTAGGTTTAACAGTAACGTCTTGTCTGCTTTATTAGAGACAGAATTGTTAGTAATTTGCTTCAGGGTGTTTGGGGTGTGAACTAATTAGGACTTCAATTCAGTGCTTCAACTATATAATAAAAAAAGTATACGTGTTGCCACTGCTCATTACATAATCTTTGTCAGGCAGGTAACGAAGGAAGGAGCGTGCTGGTTTAACACAAGCCTCTGTGTGCTCTTAAAATTTTGGGAAGCTGTGGATGGCCAAACAGAAAACGAGGTAGCCAGCTCTCAGAGAGGATGGCAGCTTTCAGGAGCTGAGCACAAATGCAGGAGAATCTCCCACTGAATGGTGATTTATCACGTTAGTGAAGAGATTCGCTTGGTCTCGCCATCTCCTCCTCTCTTTAGGAGGACCTACAACACTGTAGCATCACCTGCCTGTCCTCACGTGTCCCAGCTGCTTGGGAGAAGGTTCTCCATTTACATACCCTACTCACCAGAGTACTCACATCCTCCTCACCAGAGCAGTGCAGGGCTGGTCCTACCTCAGTCCACTGCTGGGACGTCTTTTTGGATGAGCATTTTAACGAGTACTCGTTTTAATGATCACTCTATTCAGCCTCTTATCACTAATCTGCTTCCTCCAGTCCTTCATCTGCAGCCTTTATGACTCCACTGAGCATCAAGCTCCTAATGGACTTGGATGAGATCAATTCATTAACAAGCTCTTCAATCCGACTGGTGTAACTACACCGCGCACCATCTCAATGCACTCTCAGCACCATTCTCAGCCCTCCCACCATCAGGGTCAGGTCTCTGCTTATTAAACATCTTGGCAGCTACTTCAGCCTGCAGCCTCATCGTATAGTCACTTCCAGGAATCTGCCAGAGAGCCCATAAGCAGGAGGATGTTTCGGTATTTCTGACAACGCCACCCTGCGTTATCTTGCTGCTTCAAATAGTTCCCTCCCTCCAGCCCAGCAGAACAAACTGCTGCAGGGATTATGTTCCTCCTGAGCAGCCCAAAAACATTTTGGGAACCTCATTGCACCGTCTGCCATGCAAACCCAGCTGCTGTCCTGCCAAGTTCTTCCTCCCATTTCTTCCTCGTCCCCTTCCCATGCCTCCCGCCCCACCACCACGCCAGCAAGTGCAGCGGATCACCAGTGTCGTGGGTATGCACACCTACCAGCAGTGTCCCTCCAGATGAGCCCAGATCCACCTTGGGTAAACCGTACAGCAGGTTTCTACACACATTGCAGGGGGAATTCCCCCCTCCTCTGGGGCAGCAAACTGTTCCCACTACAGCACCACCTACAAAAACCAGGTGGCTAATGCTGCCCTTGACACACGCAGACTGCCAGGCACCTCGGCAGCCGCTAAACCAGATTAAACATGGTGCAAGAGAGACGCCTGACTTCAGCTGAGCCAAGCTCTGGAGGGCAGGCCTTTCACACGCACTCCTTCCGCAGCAGCGGGTCTGCTCCTGGCTGGGCACCCCAGGGACACAGCCCCATCGCGGAGCAGGTCCGCTCTGCAGGGAGGCAATGCCTGCCGTGCACAGATCTGCAGGTGAGGAGCACTTGGCTTTCAACCACCACATTAGCTATGCTTCAGTAAGGTCTCTGCAGCCTTTGCTTTGCAGGTATCCCGGCCATCTGCAGCCCAATGCATGGTTGCTCTGCAGATGTACTCAGCAGCGGCTCGCTCTGGATGACTGTGGCCCATCTACAGCTGCACTGAGATGGCTGCATGTGAAGACTCTGGCACAGACCTTCATAAAGGTTCCTCAAGCAATTAGTGAGCAAAGGACTTGCCTAACCACCAATGCATTCCTCCCTGCCTCCAGATTCACATTTCTTACAATATTTCACTAAGGAGGAGCCCTACGTAGGCACGCTAACAGCCCAGTCAAAGGAGTCAGCCTTGAACACGCTCACCCTGCTGACCTTCTCATTGTCCCAGGCTAGCAGAGGGACAAAGCTCCCACAGGGAAAAGCTGAGCCCCAGACCAGCATTTGTGTCTTGTCAAAAGCAATTCTCTATTAAGCAAAGCCAAATCAATGAATGAACGGGAACTGCCCATGAGAGGCAGCCCACATGGATTCAGGGGACGCAGGGGGAGCTCGGCCACATTAACCACGAGGTTTGTCAGGACTCCTTGGCAACAACAGGCGGCCATCAGGCGCTGGCGATGGGCAGCTGAGAGCAGGTCACAGCCCAGCGCTACAAGGGAAACCCCCTCCAGAAATACGTCACCTCCCACAGCAACCCCTTAACTTGTTCCTCCATCTCCAACACATCCAAGAACTGTTCAACCCCACCCAGCAGCCTGGGCTGATCTATAAGACTGAACTGAATTACAGACCTTTGTCAGCAGTTTTCAAGCTTAAATTTAAGGCAACCAGAGATGGGTCTGAGTCACAAGTGGAACACAGCAACGCTAATTTAAAAAAAAGCAGATAAGCAATTTCTAAGCACTCCCTCTCAAGGTGTAGCTAGCTTGTGTATTGGGCAATTTTTCTTGCCTCACACTCAGTTTAATAAATCTTCAAATCGACCTCTCTAGACAAGATGTTTTCGGTGCTACACCCTCCTCTCAGATGGGAGATAATTCAGCAGAGTTGAAGGCGATCACATATCACCAATACATACTAATCCAAGTGATTCTTTAGATGCTTGAAAACCAGGCAGCATCTGTATTATCTTACATCCAAATTTCAAACAAATTCCCGTGAAAGCCAGCTCCAGGTTAGACGGTCACTGCAGCAATGCCTTTGAAAAGAGGTTTCATTTCCCTTTGCGCATCTTGCCCAGTCACCATGCCACTCATCAGGAACCAGCTCAAGGACAAGAAGAGGAGCCATTTCCAAGGCCAGGCCAAATCCTGACACGGGGAAGCCAACTCAGCACGTTTGCTCCTGCAGATCAGGCTTCCCCAAGCAGTATGGTACCTCTGAAACATCTTTCCTAAGGTGTGAGCACCTCAGCACCCTCCTTGTCTTTGCTGTTCTCCTGTGGTAGCCTTAGGTTACCTCTCTAAAAGCAGGAGCATGATGCTGTCCCAGCAGAAGGGTCTTTTGTTTTCTTGAAAACATGTGCCTGGGCAGACTCCACACTGGAGGAGCAGCAAGGTAAATAAGAGGGAAGTGCCACCACGATTCAACCTTCAGAAGGCACTGGGGATGGGAGCGAGGTAATGGATTCTGGAATTGATTTTGTAAATGATGATCTGACTTCAAATAAGACTGGCATAGGAATAGAAAGGATAAAACTAATTAAAGAACGTGATACAAAAGTTTGAAGCAGGTATGATATCTACCATGAGCAGACCAAAGCTTTAAATCAAAGCTGATCTCTCGCTCTGTTTTAGGGGGTGGAAGAAAAACCTTGAAAAATATGCAAAAGAAGAACTGACCACATATTTGCATGGATTGGGGTGTAGAGGGATTTCAGAAGTTAAAGAAAAAAAAAAAAGCCCTTGACACAGAACTGAGGACTCAGCAACAATTCTACACAGAAACCCCTGAGATGGTGGAACAATTTGGTATAATGAACAACACAAAGTCAACGATAATAATTTGTACCATTAAACTATGCCAGTGAAGCTACGGCAGCACAGCCACCCTACAACTACCTGTGACTGCCCTTTCAACTGTTAGAGCTGGTCTTCTACACCAGGTGAACAACCTCATCTGGGACCAGGCACCCATGTATCAGCAGAGCTACATCTTCTGCATGGGACACTCAGAAAAATGCACACCACAACCACAACATTTACACCTGAGCACTGTGCAAGTCCACGCAGGCTCTCCTTGTGAAAGCAGTACTGCTCAAGATAGATAATGATGAGGTATTACGAGATGGGACAGGACCTTCTTCTGTGTCTCCATACTGTACTGGGCATTTTTAAGTCCCACAGATGTCCTAGATGACAGATAGTGTATCAGTTGTGGGTAGATCCATACTCGCCCCTGCACCAGCATCAGAATTTCTTCCCATCTTTTTCAGGCTGGTCTGCAGCAATGGCCATGAAATTGAGGTTTTCAAATCCCCTCTGCAGAAACCTGGCACTAAAAGACTTCTGTGGAACTACGCTTATTGTATCCTGAGAACAGGTATTAAAGATAAAAATAATATTCAAATCTCACCCAAGGTCCAAATAACAGAAAACTGCACTTCTTAGCATGCAAGTCAGAGCCAGAACATTTGCTTGACACAGCTAAATTTTTTTGCTGAATCTAGATCGCGCATTGACATGGTATCATTATTGAAGTAGGAAGCAATTAACCGTTGGGTTATGGCCACAAACTGAGACTTGATGATTGCTTATAGGATCCTCTATTCAGCGCAGACAGTTAACCAGATTACGATTTGATCTAAAATTTGAATGCCATTAGTTTTCCATATTGAAATGCCTCTGAACAGTTCATTATAATCTTGCCATTAGCAATGGAACTCCAATCTTAGATGTTTATATGAAACATACTCCTCGGGGCTGTATTCGGCAAGTGGGAGCTGAAATTTATTATCCCCCCTAACTAAAGCAGAGGGCTGCCCAGGTGCACTTCGCCATTTCAATGACTGCTGCAAGAACCATTTTTTCATTTCCCTCCTTGCGTATCTGCAGCAGAGGAAGAAGGAACATACAATTATTTTGGCATAGGGCATATTTAGAACAAGCTCAAGATAATGCTCTTCCTCCAGTGGCTGAAATACTCTTCTATGTTTTTTTAAAAAAAGCAGGGCTCAGGCATGTGTTGTGGAATAATAGAGAGGTTCGCATCTATGGAAAACTAGTTTTCATCGCTTTGATGAAAGACCAGGCCAGACACCTAGAAGTTTTGGGTGGTCCATCGTCAAAAAAGACTAGAATCTGTGCAGATTTATAGTACGCATAGGCATCTGAATCTATACAGAGGACGTGCAGCACTGTAGAAGAAAACAAGTCTATACAATGCATTACTTTATAAAAAGTTTCCATAATGAAACACTTGTTGCGAAGGCTCCATTTTCCTCAGCTTCTATTTGTCGCATTCATAACAGAAAATACCTCTTTAAAAAGTCACTATTAACTTCTTTCTCTGATTCTATGCTGCCACAATGGTTCTCCATGAGCCTTCACAATCAGTGGTCAACAACTCATGTCAGAGCTTTCTCAGCATGCCTCAAGCCCCGCTGCATCCATTCCCACCGCTGCTTTGTCACCAGTGGGACCTGGAAGGTTGTCACCTCCCACCTGATGTGCTCCTGTGGTTCAATTCACTGCCATCCATCTCCTCACCCTCTCCCCAAACTGCAATCTCATCTGAGACACCCACCCCTCCACAAGGGCCTACCAGTGCTTCCCAGCACCAAAGGCCCTCTCAGCTGGTTTTGCCTCTCACCCCCAGCTTCAAACTCAAGGTTACGCCATACATCTGCAGCTCATTTGGGGAATAAACTCACCTGTTTTCCGCTTTCCTGCTACCGATACTCAGACTTGGTTTAAACCCCTGGTTCCCTTGGGCAGACACTCACCCCATCTAGCACCTCTCCCCTTTCCTTTGGGATCTCACTCCAAACATTAGGAGAGCTCATTAAGCTCGTAACACCGTCTGCCTGATGCTAGGAAGTGATTTGCAGCAGTCCCCCAGCCCAGCCCCGTGCGTGTTACCTTACTCTCCACCACAGAGATGAGAATCTGCTCCATGATGCTGCTGGTTGCTGGGATGGAGGTCTGGATGTGGCCGATGACCACGCCAATGGCCACGCGGGACAGCTCGTAGCTGAGGTGGGTGTTCCTGCGCACCAGCTCGATCAGTTCAGCACCTATCGTCTTGGGGACAGATGCCGCCAGACCACTGGGTTCTGGTGGCACCAGCTCCACCACAGCCGCCTTCTTATCCTCCAGGCAGAGGGAGCTGAAGGCATCCAGGCCTGCAGGGGGGGCCGGGGCAGCTTTCTTCACCTGAGAAGTCTTCTCCCCATCCACCGTGTGGGACCTCTGGGCCCCCCCTTCAGCCGGCGGTGCTGGGGCAGCCCGCTTGGTCTGGGGAGATTTGCTGGCCCCATCCTTTGGGGAAGTCCCGTAGCGGGAGTGGGCCACAGAGCCGGCATCCAAATTGCGTGTTATCGTGGTGTGGACGCTGCGGCTCGGGACAGGGGGTGGGGTGTTGGCAGGACTGGAGGTAGCCGTCGGGAGAGCAGCCTCTGACGCAGAAGAAGCGGTGTACAAGGTATCCAGGGATGTCGTGCTCATAGAGGAGGCACTAGAAGCTGACCCAGGGATAATTTCAACAGCGTCTGAAAGGGAACAATTAAAAATGCCTTAGCAACAGCATCAAAGGAAAAAAAAAAAAAAAAACCAAATTGCTACAGCGCAGTCCATTAAAAGGCTCATTGTGCATGCGACCAGAGCAGTTTAACTCCTCTTCCTGCCTCACTTATCTCAAAGC
>NW_009198699.1:16479-29566 GCF_000690835.1 Fulmarus glacialis | reverse complement strand
TCACCTCTTTAGAAAGGGGAAAACTACTCTATTGAGATGAATACCCTTCAAAGGGCTTAGTGTTTTACGCAGGGGAAGGGAGGGAGGGAGAGACAGGACTAAGGGACAGACTTTTCCCCCTGGCTTAACGAGGGCCTTTTTCTGCGTTCAGGATCTAAGCCCTCACTTTTGAATGATGGTGCCTGAGAACTGCAGGACACCAAAGGCTTCACATGCCAGCCCGCGCCTCCCTCTTGCACGAACCTCACTGAATGCACACCACAGTTAGCACTGGTGGTGAAGGAAACGTTTGGCTGACAACACCTCTAGTCTCTCCCTTTCAGCACTCTCCAACATTTGATCACAAGCCCTGAAGCCCTGCTAGCATACACCGCTTTCACAAACCTCCACGTTATTCGCTCTACTGTATTTCTCCCCCCACCTCTAGTTTTGACTAGCTGTAGCAGTTGTAGCTGTCCCACCTTCCAAGGAAAAAATCCACTACAAGCAAAGAGATGTTAAAATTTTTCTCTCCTTTAACCTGGTCTAATATATATTTTTGGTAAACCTTATCCATTCGTTTCTAGGGGGCAGAAATGTATCCAAGTCTTTCCCTGACTATGAAAACAGTTACTTGGGCAAACACTGGGCTACCTTCATCTAGAGCCTCACGAGAGCAGCTGATGTTGGTGCTGGAAGAGAAGGAGCGCACCCCACGGGGAGCCCAGCTCTCAGGGAAGGCAGCTTCCCCCACACCAAAGGAAGGACCAGTGGAACCGATGTGAAATGCCTTTGCTGCACCTCTCCAGGTAACTCCAACGCTTCCTGCCCTGTTGGTCCTGAGAGCCCTCCACCACTCCATCCACCACTCCACCCCAAGGCAAGCACAAGCTAGGCAGAAAAACAGGGCCCTTCCCTCCCACAGGGGTTCACCATCCCTCTTTTTTCCTCCTCAGAGGAACACTCACAAATCATAGCTCCCACCATCCTTCATTAAATCAAGATAATGAGTTGAAGGAAACTGACCTTTGCAAATTCCCACTACTACAGTGAAAAAATGGCTCAATACCATTAAGTACCATTAAGTAAGCTGGTGCCAGCCCCAATTTCAATTAACTACCTGCAAGTCAACAGCTCTGCCCTGCTCCTCACAAGGGGACATGAGTGGGCTTGAGATGGGCTGCGTGTCACTAACGGCGTGACCGTCACAGCACAGGAGAACACTTGGGCAAGCTGACAGCAACTCAGCAGGATGACCACTGCCTCTGCCAGCCCAACTGTGCTGAAGATGGAGAAGCTCCTGCCTTAGCCCCGTGGTCCTGCTCTGCTCTGCAGTGCTCATGACCAGCAGCTCCCCTGCCTGTGGGCAGCATACACACGGCCGTGCCCCTGGTATTATTTCTGCTCCTTACAGACACCAGCCACCGATTTTATGGAAATCCCATCCGAGCACTGTACAAAGAAAGCGCCCGACAGACTGGGATCCAAAAGCAGTCTTGGGCCTGTCCTAAAAGCACTACCAGTGAGCTCCCCCTGGTGAGCTACCGCACTCTGCACTGCCAGGGAAAACCTCCGCCTTGCTGGGAGATGGCCATGGCCTCTGTGGGAGTAAAACACCTATAAGGATCTTAAATCACCAAGGTTGTGTGCTGGCCAGATTAGCCACATGAGCAGGAAAGCACCACGTTTCTCAGGGCCACTAGCACCGGAGGACCAGGAGGATGCTGTACCTGACACCCATCTGCAGGCGCCAGGCTGCCCAGGCCCTCCCAGATCAGAGGGCATGAAGGAGCACTGGCCACCAGCTCATGATCGTTAGCATTAAAACCTGTAGGAATTTAGGGGAGAGAGATATATCTATATAAAAAACCTATAGGAATTTAGGATATATATAAGGATGCCCTCCTAAGCACAAAGCAAAAGCATCTGGGCACCGTGACTGTTATATCGCCCAGTGTCCATTTCGTGCCCAAGATCTGGAAAGCGGTTTGTCCTTACTTTTAACGGGAGCAGCAATCTGCGCATTCTTGCGTTTCTCTGGAGGTGGGGGGGTGATAGGAGCAGCACGCCGGGGCTGTGGTGGGATCTATAAGGAAAGATTTCAGAACAATCAAAGGAGGTTGACAATAAAGACGTTCTCTGTTATGAAACCTTCTTTCTCACGTGTAGATTTGTCCTTACATCTCTCTCATCATTCGGTAAAGTTTTCTCAGGAGGACAGATATTAATAGGCGGCTTCCTAGAAGAACAAAGCAGGACTCAAGCCGGCTTCATCCCCTCCCTGTGACAAGCAAAGCAGTCCTTGTTTAATTGCTGTGTTCAGCAGCACACAGCACACACATCGTGTAGACCTGTCAAGCATTTACTCCTCCTTTATTCCAAATGTGATCCCACACACTCACCGTGACTCCACATTACTCTCAATAGCTCCACAGAGGCTGTAAACAGAGTGCGTATTTAGACACTCTTCTGGAGAGATCCATTACATCAGCTACAAACACCCTTGCAGAAAGACAAAGCCAAGGACTGGAGACATGCAAATGCCTTTTCTATGCTTTCAGAGCTATTTCTGCTCATGCAGGGAGAAAATAGGGCTAGACCCTCTGTGCAATCCTACACTACCTATAGCAAGACCCGCTGGGAAAAACTTTTGCCAGGGAGTTGCATTAACTCTTGACATCTGGGGTTTCTCCTATAAGTCTCCCCTGCTAGGAATGCCAAGCCAGCAGCATAGGAGCCCCAGACCCAGATTCCTACACTCACCTTTCCCTGTCGGATCCAAACACCATGATCACTGACATCACTTTCATCCAGAATTACTCCAGTGAGGTGTAACCTCAGGGTTAACCTCTGATCAGTAAGAGGCCGCTGAACACAGCAGCCAAGCAAGGCGGGAGCACATTGCATTAATACTCTTAATCCTCACATCCCAGCAGCTCAGGGCCAGGAGACTCAGTTCAGAGTCTTTTAGGACTTCTGCAATTCAGAGCCTGCTGCCTGCAACATGCCTCTGTTTTTACAGGATATTGCAATCGCTGCCTGCAGCAAAACCACCCAGGGCAGCAGGGGAAGGGAAAGGAGGTGATGGCCTGAATGTCTCAGGTAGCCCAGGTTGAAGCCAGCTGGAATCTATAATGACATTCAGGCCATCACGCTGTGCCAATTTTCCAGGTTTGTTTAGCCCTGGAAGAGAAGTTTTTCTGTGATCTGGCAGTGCTGAACAGCCCTATAATGCTGCATAGGGCACAGAGGAAAGCCAGGCCCCGCAGCAAAAAAACTGAGACAGGCCCCTGAACAGTCTCTATTTTAAATAAATCAGAACACGGAGAATGAAAAATGTACTTTTTTTCCCTGGATCCAGGAAATGGGAGCGAAGCTACTCCTGGAAATAAGACACCTTCAGGAGTCACCTTAAATTTTCAAGACTCGATGCCAAAAGCTGACAATACGATGCTCATAGCCCATGTCTGGAACCCACCAGACAAGTGAAGACACAGCAGTTTGCACAGCTTGTAAAGATTCTAAAAAAGGAATCTCTTGGTCCCTCTCTCCCACCCAACACTTAATATATTCAACCTTTTACTATGTCACATAACAAGTCGCTTCTTTACAAGCGCCTTTAGCTGGTGGATTAGTACGAGACACTGCTGCAGACTCCCAGCCTGAGCTCTTCTGCCCTTGTCAATCCATCCCACATTGTTCTCTGGGTAAAACGCTATATGATACTTGCATACAGTTTCAAAAATGATCCGTGTGGGTCCAAAAAGAGACTGCACAGCTGAAAGAGGCCAAACAGATCAGGAGGGGTCTCTGCATCGCATGGTTGGAAGGCTGGTCCCAAATCTGGAAAGCTCAGCTGTGCTAAAAGCAGAGCCCTCTCTGCAGAGCGATGGAGCTAACAGCACAAATCGGAGCTGCTTGGCACGGCACGGCCACCATTACCACAGCAGCAGGATTTAGCAGACAGGCAGGCTCAGAGCTTAGAGCAGCCGTGTGACATTATTTGGAGATGGCTAGGGTTAGGTCATTCTGGAGTATTTCCATGGCTTCATTAGCCCTTCCAAATTTACCATGCAAGTTTAACACAGCTAGTGCTTAAATTAATAGATGTACAGCTAATGTTAGCTCAGAGCCCTGCCAGCCTCATTTAGACAGCCACGCACCACAGTCCAAGCGGCTGTGATGAGAACGTGAAGCATCACACGAATTTCGCCGTGCCCAAGCTGTGAGCTGCTGCACGGTCAGGAGTTGCGAGGGGTAACGATGGCCATTCCCTCCCTCCGTCCCACAACCCAGCCGCTGCATGGGGCCAAGAGAAGGATGTACAACACCAAAACCCTGCAAGGGAAGGGGAGGAAAGGGGAGAAAACATCCTCTGTCCGGCTGCCGTGGGCAAGGTAACCGTGCAGGAGTCCCTGCAGCTCAGATCCCTCCTGTCCAGAGGGGAGAAGAAGAGGGACCTTACCAAGGGTCCAGAGAGAAGCGCCTACACACGTGTTGAAAGCCTTCCTTTCCCCAGGCCTCTACAAGGGGCTGTGAACTTCCACAAATCCACAGATTTTACACATGTGCTTCCTCTCTTTTTCCATTTTGCAGGGATGCTAGCAGAGGCTCTGCTCTCTGCACCGCTTGAGACGGGCGCTGACTCAAGCACAACACCCCCATCCCCTTCCCAGCTGGGCCGGCAGAGACCACCACCACTCCTTCAGCTCCTGGCAATAATGCTATTATAGTAGGAACCTTTAAACAAAAAAACAAACCAACAATCCCCTGCCCACCACCTCCTCTAGGCAAACTCTGTCACGCCAGACCCACTGGTCTGCAGCAAAGGCTTCTGGAGACGAGCATCACAAACCCACTGAGCATGCACAAATGCTGCAGACTATGACTAAAATACTCTCAGATCCCAACCTTCTCCCTTGGCAGCTGTATGTAACTGCCCCAGCTTCCCACCTTATGCCAGCCTCAGAAGAGCTGAAGAGAGGCTCAGCACAGGTGCCATCACCAAGTACTTCAGCCAGTTCAGCCCTGGGAGCAAAGCCACTGACAGGAAATTTGTACCTCAAATTTTGCTTTTTTTTCAATGCAAACATTGAATGCACCCAAAAATCCCAAGCAGTGGAAAGCACATCCCAAGGTCTCTGCTTCTCTGGAGTTAGTGAGAAAGTTTAGATGTCAGTAGGTCTCCTCTTAGGCAGCTGCATAACCAGTGGAAGAAAGCAATGCTGCTTCTTCCATTTCGTATTTTCAAGGCACGCAGGAAACCCCTCAACTGAGCTGTTAAAATCTCAAGGAGCCCTTTCAGCACAGGGCAAAGCTGGAAGCCCTTCGACTGCATCCTCAGTGCCACCCAGACAGAAACAGTTCTTTGTCAGCCAAGTAATCTGTCTTGCTCCTTTTTGGCAAGCGACCAAACCGCAGACCAGATAAAGATGGGGAATCGGCATGGAGAATGGGCCGCAAGGTGCTCCATTTGCTTAGCCCATAATGCACAGGCTTGAGAATGGAGCTGGTTTGGCTGCCCAGAAAAGAAAATGAATACCAAGGAGAAAAATGAGGTTTGTAGGGATTGCCGTGATTGAGCCAGAGCTACCTTTCATCTCTGCAGACTCGCAGTTCTTCAAGTGTAAAACAAGCCTCATCTGCTAGGAGTGACAGTGTATCAGTACCTTATAAACACTGCCTCCAAACACTTACCCCAGATAGATGAGGAAAAACTACATGGCACATGTTCATCTGTAGGAGGAAAAAAAATCTCTGTGCTCATCCTTGCTTGGCGCCTTTAGCCCTAACATCCAGCTATACCTACACAGTGTAATCGGCCACATCATTCATCCCCAACAACTGCTGCATCCGTCCTGGGCTACTTCTTTGAAGCCTCGCTGGCGCCGCACAGTGACCTTGGAACTGTGTGCCGCCGAGATAAAAAAAATCTGCTCTAAATCATATTTCCTGCAATTTACCTTTAATTCATCATGAAAAGCAACATTCAGACAAAGCAGGATCTTTGAGTTTTTTTATGTCTGAGTAGTAAAAATAGGCAGCCACAGCAGATAAAATGCTTAAGGAGCAAAGATCTTCTTGTGCAGATTTAACAAGGGGGAAACAAAGCAGTGCTGAGTACTCGGAGGGAGTTCTGCCGTTCATGTCAAAACTGTTTTTCAAAGTATGCTCTAGGGAGCTTGCAACTCTTTTAGAAAGTTGTCAAGAGACAGTCACACAATATAGAGCAGATCTCACATGTCACCACAAAACCATGGACCCTCAAGGATCCCAAAAAGCATCACAAGCATAGATGGCAGAGGGACTGTTACAGACTTCTTACATAGAGACAGCATCGATTTACATTGCAGTAATCCCAGGTAAGCAGCACAAACACTTGATTTGTGACTTCAGCTGCAAAGGCATTTTATTAAACAGGACAAGCAACGTTGTACCACCAAAGGAGGAACCTAGAAATTGTCCAGCCACTACTACCTGATAGGGACCTTCATCATCCTCCTCAAACTCGGTGTTTGGAAGACTGTGATGTCGCTCGTATCCTGTCCGGCACACCCCGTTGGGCTGCCGTGCCACATCCAGATGGTGATCGCTGGAGGACTGCGTCATAACCATCCCCTGCGGGGTGGGAGAGTGACCTTTGCGGGACACAGTCTCCTTCCGGTGATGGATCAGTTTTCTGAAACAGAATGACGACATCAGGAACAACAACGCTAAAGGAAGGGAGCGACTATGCTGCAACTTTTAAATTATATTTTTAAGTGATTTATTGCATTTGGGCTATATATACCAGAAGGGGTTACATTACTCTGAACACCAACTCCAGTTTCATTAACAACTAAGGAAGCACTTCTGGGGGAGGAAGGAAGAGACTTTGCAAGAGCCCATGATTTATTCATCAGTTTGCTAGAGAAAAATGCCTCTTCCTCGGGGGACAGTCACATATTGCATTGCAAGCTTCAGAAATTGCCTGCACTTTAGAATCGCAGTTCAACTGAGATTAAACCAGCGTGCCTCAGCGCAGAGCGTGAGGTACCAGAGAAAAACAAAAATTCTCCTCACAAGCAATTATTTGAGAACATATCAAGGACCTTGTGCCACATGCCAACAACCTCTACAATTCCTGGCTGGTAGAGAGGAGAAAATGCACCCGGAAAGGTTTTGGATTTCTCTTCCAAGCCTACAGTGCAGCTGAGAGTTTTTTCTTCTCTACATGCACAGGGATAGAGGGGGGAAACCAAAGCACCACTTTGCTGGACACAGTTGACAGGAGGAGCAGCATCAGCTACCAGCTCAAACACTGGGAAGCTCTCTGAGTGCATCAGCACTTTGCAGCACAGGGACTCAAATCAACAACACCCAACTTGCCCCCCAAGAATAGAAAAGACACAAGCATCACATGCTGATGACCCTCCATCCGCCATCTCTCCCAGACGCCCGTCGTACTTACTGGAGGACATCTCTCTGCTCCAGGTTGTACTTTCCCCCATTCTTCATTGCCGCATTGTGCACAGCCTCAATGGCACGGTCAATAGACTGGAGAACCACATCTTGCTCCAGCACCTGAGAAACACAACATCGCGCACGTTATTGCGCTGCTTCAGCTGCGGGTCTTTTGCACCACAGTTTATGGCGGGAGAGACCGCAGCACGTGAAACCCAGAGAGCAGGCACTGCATGAGCCAAACGGCCAGCAAACAGTTCCCAGAGCCAGAACCCCATCTCAGCACCATCTCACTTCTCCCTCCTTCCTCCAAAGGAAACATATGTGAAGCCCTGCTCCAAACTGAGTCTGCCCACTCAAGGTTTACAGTTGGAAAAGAAAGTCACTGTTACAAGCTCCAAAGTCCAGCGATCACTACAAGACGACCAGGGGCAGAGCTTCAGAACCATGCAGCAGCCCTGAATATTCAGCCTGCTGCAGGGAGCTTTCGAGATTCCACTGCAAAGCCCAGCTTATCCCAAGCTCAATTCTTTCTGCTTTCGCTGCTCTGCTATTGAGCAAATATACAGCTGTGAATGTTACAGACCTAGTCAAAATCTGGTGGCCTTCAGAGTCTGTTGGCTCTGGATTTGCATTTTTTGCTTGCTTTTTTATTGATGGTTTTTATACTTGTTTTGCAACTTGAAGTGCCTTTTCCAAATCTCCACCCAAACTGTCATAGCAACATTTATTTCTCCTGCCAGCCAGTTTAGCACTCATTACTGCAGCTGAAATAAACACCAGCCTTGAAGCAAGAAATACCAAAGACGTCATTCCCCGGGCTTACACAGGAGGCTGGGAGAGCTGTGGTGAAGGGGCACGGGAAGCTAAACCAGATTTCCAGGCTTGGGACATTCTTCAAGGCTTTGTTTATCAACAGTTGACATGCCTTCAGAAGAAAAGACCTTTACAGGACTAAGGCTGAAGGCAAAGGACATGCTGTCGAGTCTTTGCCCTGGATCCAGCAGACCCACAGGTCTCCCATAAGCTGCTGCTGGTGCCTGCACCATCCATTCGGTACCACCGCTGGCAGCCTCAGCCCATGCACGCAGGG
This sequence comes from Fulmarus glacialis, assembly GCF_000690835.1. Classification (NCBI taxonomy): domain Eukaryota; kingdom Metazoa; phylum Chordata; class Aves; order Procellariiformes; family Procellariidae; genus Fulmarus; species Fulmarus glacialis. Next base: position 21,051 of record NW_009198699.1, on the reverse strand, counting down.
GAGGAGCAGGAGAGGAGGGGGGTGCTTGGACTCCAGCGCTCACTGCAGCTGTTTGAACACTAAAACCCCTTCATCTTCGCTTGTTTTGCCCCCTCCCTGCATCAGAGCAACCATTTATCCAGCCAAAGAGCAGCTGGAATCTCATCAAGGATGCACCTTAATTGGCCTTAGGGGGCTGCAGAGCAGCAGAAAGCAAGCCCTCCCCACCGGGGCTGAAAGTGCCTGCCTCCATAGCACTGTCATGCAGTTTTCTGATAACATGCTATGTATTATTTATATCCTGATTAATTACTAAACCAAATGTGAATTAACAGCAACTGCAGACTGTGGGGAAAAAATACCCACCAACCTCCAAACAAGGTGGGGATGAGAGGCCCCCTCTGACATACTCAGCTTTGAAAAAGAAAAATTTAGGAGTTTTTTTTGTTGGTTTGTTTTCCCGAGAGAGAGAGATAGGGAAGAAAGCAACTGGGGAGAACTTTAAAAATAAAACCAGGTATGTTAAAACATATCTACCAAATTTGTTAAAGTATCAGATCAAGGACAAAACCAACACTCAGAACTCAACTTTGGGATGAAGCCTCCAAGGAGCCCCATATGGCCTAGGGAGCGTTTCACCACCTCTAACTGCAGATCTAAGTAAGGAAATGGAGCAAAGCTCATTTGAACACATTTAAAGGAGCGTTGGAAGGAACGGCAAGTTATTTCAGAGAATGCATCTCGTTTTCTGAGAAGATGAGAGAAAACTACCGCAAGCTGCATGCTTTCTCTGGGAAAGGGGAACAGTGCGGAAGCCTCCAGTGCTGCTGTCCCCAGCAGCCCGTGCTGCTCCGAGCGCCGGAGACCCCTGCCCTCCGTGCAGCGCGCCCGCCCTCGTGCTGCTCCCAAGTGAGCTCCCACCCCAAAATTCAACACAGCTCCTGCTACAGCCTCCAAACACCCGCCCTGGCACACTCCCTGGTCTCCCGCTTGTAGTCCCTCCACATCTACCCCTGTCCCCTCCAAAGCCATCCCCTCCACGAGATGCACCCCTTCATGCTGCCTTCTCTCACCCTCCCCAACCCGCCAGGCTTTCACCCATATGGGTTTCAACCCTTCTCAGCCTGATCTTCCCAGGGAAGATCGCAATACAGAGCGCTGAATCCCACTGAATGTCTCAGCATCTCTGCCCTCCTTCAGAGAGCCCATCGATGTCGTCCACAGCCCGTAGGAATCCACAGGCTGGAGCTGCTACTCACTGTGCAATGCCATTTGTTATGAAGAGGGTGCTTCTTTTCTGATAAAATACAGTGTTTTCACACTAATGCAGCAGCGCTGTGACAACTGGCTTTTAGCTGCTGTGCTCTTTCCTTTGCTTCCGCCCCCCAACCCTCTACTAATAGGTCCCTGTCAAAAGGGCTGGAATAAAAAAGCAGCATTAACTTGCCACTTGCACTTTATGACATTGTTGATGCTGCTCGTAAATCATCTCCTTCTCCCTTGCTCAGCTGAGCCGGTCAGGGGGCAGGATCTTCAGCACAGGGGCTGCCTCGCATCCGGGGTTTATAGGACACCCGGCATTGGGGATCCCCTGCACTATAGTAATGAACTTAAAAAATAGAAATCAGTCTCCTGGATAAAATACGTGATTAGAAGGAATTCGCACACTCCTCGGGTTAACCAAAATGGCATTGCTTTGTTTGAAGAGGACGAACAAAAAAGCACGTTGCAGTTAAAAGGAGCATGGGTTGCACGGGGGCAAAAGCCAGGTTTGCCAATGTCTCGCCTACAACCTCCTTCTCCCTAGGATTCAGTGGGTGACCTGCTCACAGCAATTCAGTATAATGCACATGCCTCGCCATTCTCCCCATGCAGTTTAGGAAGACCAGTCACCCCGTAGCTCTGGCAGGGGATTCCTGCCTGCATCCAGCACCCGCTCCCGAGGATGCTCACAGCTGGGACGCAGGCAGGCAGCGCACGCCCACACCTTCTCACACATTCACAGGCAATCCTGGCAACACACGGCTCTACGGCCTGCAAAAGAGAGAGGTCACAAACCGGCACCAAGGTAACGGAGCAGAGCCTTTCAGCTCAGGCAGGAGAGATCGGTGCTCAGAAGTCTGCTCTCGCCCCCGCAGGGCCCTGCGCTACGATCCAGCCCCTGCCCCCTCCCACGCTCCAGGATACAGAGATGAAACCCTGCTCATCGCGGGCTAAGCTAAGGCTCACGTGGAAGCAGGGGAGCGCATGAAAAGGGCATTGCTGCACAGCATGCTGTCAGAGGAGACGCACCAAGTAAAGCCCAGGAATTCAGCTGGATTTACTGAAGCTGTGCTGGTAACCGCATGGGTGGGGGCTGGCAGAGCCCCAAGCAACCACTGCAGCACGCTAGCTGTTAACTATATCCTTCACCAGTTACCAGCTCACCAGTGGCTCAGCCATGCCAGAGGCTCCCGAAATGCGGAGGTGGCAGGGATAGGGCAACGACGGCAATGGAAGGTGCCGGCCGTGCGTGCCCGCCCTTATGGGGTGAGGGCAGGGGTCTCCTCGGTCGGCGTGGGGCGGCACAGCTACCAGGCTGTGACCAAGAGGCATCAATAGGACTCCACCTTCTGCCCAACGTACCGTGAAAACAGAGGGTTATTTCAGTGAGGTATGGATGCACATTCACATGGCATCTGACCCCAGAAAGGAGTGGCCGCCGCCCCCTCTATCAGGTATTTCTGGTTTAATCAAATAAAATGCTGCAGCAGAGAAACGCTGGGCTCTATAAACAGCCTGTCACAACCAGCCCGGCTGCACCAAGAGGCAGGGAAAGCGCAGAGCAGTGACCCCTGATGATCACGGGCTAGACTGGCTGACGGGGTGCCAAATCAGAGCACCGGGGGCACGGTCAGCACCCTGCAGGTGAGCTGCCCTGCAGGAACAAGTTACAGCTCAATTAGGGCCATGAATATCAGCCGGGAAACAGAATGTCTTCCTTCCTAGCCCAGTGTAGGAGAACCACAGAAGCATCAATAAATCATTACTTCCTCTCTCCTTGCTAATAACACGAGCCAACAAAGGGTTTCCCCAGAGCCCCCTGCCAATTTCCTCCTGCCTCTGCCCGCAGGAGGGGGCTCCCCACCTGACGAGGGACACAGCCAGACTTCAGCACTGCCTTGGGGTGCTCTGCACGTCTCCCCGTCCCAAGGCAGGCAGGGAAGGATGCCTTTCCCAGGGCCAAAGCCAGGCTTTTAAGAAGCATCCTTCCAGGATGTCTCGTGGGTACCTAAGCGTGGCCAACCCGAGGCACGACCGTGTGCATTCACCCCCGCGGCTCACGTTGCTCTCATCTTCTCTGCCCCAAGAGCAGTTTCCCCAGAGAGAGCACACACGCACAGGACATGTTGCACACCTCTGCTTCCCCACGTATGGGCTGATGAGAGACCAGAGCATTTCAGAAAACACATTAGTGTCCTCGCTGCGCAGGCAGCACAACCTCTTCTCCTGCTCTCCTGGGGCTATCGAAAATGTCGCCCCCCTCCCTCTTCATTTTGAGTCCTTCCACACGTACCGCCGGCGTTGTTTAAATGCACTCACACAGAAGAACTTGCTCAACAGTCTAGAATAATCATACCTTTCAGAAATGCATTTTCTAGACAAACAGGCTGACAGCTGCATCAGCGCAGACAGGCTGAGCCACCCTCGTGTGCGAGACTCCCACATTTATGAAAGTAGCCCATTAACGTATGGCAGGCTTTTCTTTGCCACCGCAAGGGGCTGATCCAAGAAAATATAGCATTTTTTTTCCTCCTGCCTCCCCAGTTTTTAGTGATCAAAGGCGTTAGCTCTTCTGCATGTGCAGGAATCAGTGCCCTCATCCCAGCAGCTGCTTTTGCAGCCATAGGGGTGCCCATGCAGGGCTGCTGATTTTCACCCTCATGTCATCGCTCTGGCTCTCACAACATGACAATAAAAGACAGACAAAGTTTTGTCTCCAGTGACAGCTCAGTTTTCACACAGCTGCACTGACATGGACCACTACGGAAATTAGGATATTTATCCCGCTGGCGTACACAGGCACAGGCTGGTTCTTTGTTAACTCAAATCGGAGACGAACGCCACCTCTTAGGTCACATGCCGTTCGTCCCCAGTCACCGCCAGACTGTCTCCATGCTGTATTCCTTCCAGATTTAAATGATTGTTGCAGCAATATACAAAAATCAACTAGCCTTTGTCTGCAGCAAAGTGACATACCAGATATGGGTTCCCCCTTCTGAACCACACAGCTCAAACAAATGGGCTGTTTTGGGTCTTGCATTGCTGTGGGAAATTCAGCTCCTTTCTTTTCCCCTTTTTGCAGCCCCAATCAGAAATTTCTAGCCCCCAAGCTGTTGGCTAAGAGATACGCATTAACTTATTCTTGTCAGCATGAAGATATTGCGCCTTGCGGCACTTAAAAAGGCATGATAAAAACGCAAGTGAAACAATGGGCAACTGTCCTGGTTACTGAGCAAATAAGATGAGAAAAGCTCCAAACAAACCTGCAGCATCTCTGACTCGCTAGCGAGCAAACAAAGACATGGCTGAGCTCTTCTGACAAAGAGGCAA